>NC_133162.1:64204411-64504558 GCF_040802235.1 Manis javanica
CAAGTTGGGCACTGGTGTTTGTTTTCCAGATGATTCTATTGTGGAGTCAGTTTGTGATCCACTGTTAAATCTACCAACTACTAATACTAGCTATTCACCTGCATGGGAAGTAAATAGGAACACCTGGGGAACAACTCATTAAGGAGTTATTAAGCATCTACAGAATGCATTGCTGTTTTCTAACTGACAAGAGGAAGTCTAAAAAATCTTATCGAACCTTCAGTGCATATTCTGAGAAAAACATACAAAAATATCAAGAAGATAGTGCATTACTGAATCCTCATTTAAAAGTGATAAGGTAAGTCCCTTAAATGTATCTTCTTTTGTCTTCACATTAATAAGTAGGTGCTTTTATTATCCCAATTTTACAGATGAGGCAACTGATGCTTACAAAGACTGTTTCCTAGGCAGGATTATTGATCTGATATTTGAAGTTGTTTGACTTCGAAGCCCACATTCCTAAATCTACAACTCTGACTTCCATAGGGATGTTTGTGGAAATTAGTGCTTATTATACTTCCACTTGAACCTTTGGCAGATCTTCAGGCTTGTGGGTGACTTATCATGGTCCCAGGCTAGGAAGGTATCTTGCCGATGGGTTTCAGCCCCAGGCAAGTTCACTACAGATTCAATGTGACCAAAGAAATGATAGTGGAACGTTCTTGGGGTGAAAGGGCTTATACCCAACATTATTCCCATGGTGGCAGGTCAATCACTAGAATCCTGTCCACTCAGAGTGAGTCTGCCTGCAGCAAGCCAGTTTCTGCCTCTGGGCCTCCTACCCCCACAGCCGTCTCAGTCTCTGTCCTCATCTCTTTTCTCCTACAGCCGTGCCACCGTGTCACCCAGAGCACTGGGCAGAACTCTTTATATGGAGTCAATAATGACATATTGCCCACACATGTGTAGTGAGCTAGCCAACCAGGGCCAGGTGAGAATCCTGGCCATAGGAACCTTTAACTTTATCCACAGAAGGCAAAAGCCAATGGGCTATATGTTCAGTTTTATACTCAAGCATTATGAAGCATTATACTCAATCATTAAATTCAATCAAGGCAAAAGCCAATGTGTTCTCAATTTTGGCTGAATTTATTGAGAATATTTTAAGAATCTTGGAGTCCAGACCACTTATATCAAAATTGAGTAATGAGCTGGTAAATCTTTAACAGCCAACTCCCAGAGAAAATCAAAAGCCCTTATTTGTAGCATTTGAAGATTTCCATGGTATTAACACTCCCTCTGTGGCTGATTTTGAGCCACCAAGGTGACATCAACTGGCTTACAAAATTCTGAAAATTTAACAGTCTGTTCTTGCAAGTGAAAAAGAACTGGATCCAGCACACCACTGAGTGGACCCAGGTTGCAGTATTTGTTTAATTTCTTCCAAGGTGAGGCCAAAGTTGAGAACCACTGAGCTACAAAGCCAGAGTCACCTGGGAGCCTTAGGGAACTTGGAATAAGAAAATCAGCAAAGCCTATGTAAAGCATAGAAAAGAAAGGGAAGGAGAGCAATGGAATGGAAAGACAAGGAGGGGGTAGAAGAGAAGCAGAGGGGAGGGCAAGAAAGAAAGTAATGAACACAGTCCTCTGGGATGCAGTGCCGAACCAGGCAGCCAGCTTCTCTAGGAGCAGCTAACTCCTGAGGATGTCCCTGTGATTTGCTGGGGGTTATAGAATGCCAACACCACAGATGCTTTCATTGGCTGATTTTCAAAGAATAAAAAGATGCATTCTGACTGAGAGTAACTGCCTCCCATGTGTAATAATTAAAGAACTAAACTCTTATCAATACTGAGAATTTCTGATTTTGTTCTCTCAAGCTTTTGGTTGTTTCCTGGATGTAGCTTGTTCCCAAACAACTAATAAAAACAAACAAGATTTTCTACCAAATTTAGAAACTGACTTGACCCTCACCCTCCTCTCATCACTTCAGCGTGGATCTGCACTGTATAGGGGTTCAGCTGGGTAACAAAAAACAAAAGGGAGTGGTAGAGGCACGAAACAGGCTGGGCAAGCTATCCTCTCCAAAGCTCACTTCCTCTTCTGTAGAACTAAGAACACCATTCCCCTCTCCACAGTTACTATGAAAAGGAGCTGAGAAAGCATCTGAGAAACACATAGCATAGTGCAAGACACTCAACAATTGGCAACTATAGGATTACAAAACTATATGTAGTCATGGATAACTGCCCTTTTAAAACAATTTAATTTATTGTAATACATTGTTCCATTGCTCTCTGTTTTCCTAATTTGTACAGCTGGTCAGAGCCCTGACCAAACTAGGGTGCCTGAGCCCCTCCCACCCTTGCCCATGCACCATTTTTGGACAGCTCAGTGGTGGCAACTGGTCACCAATCACAATAGCATACGTACTTAGACTGTATTCTTTTTAGTGCCTCCTGAAGTCAGGCTCTTATGTCTGAGCCCTAAGTCCATTCTTTTCCTTTCTCCCCTCTGCTATCTGACTTTCAGTGACTCCCCTCACCCTGTGAGAACCATCCTAAGATGCAAACATTGCCCACTGCTGCCTCATTTCTCTCCCATTTCAAACTGCATCCTAGTTCTCTTTATACTCAATCATTACAATAAGCCATATAGAACTCCTTTCTACGCAGCTCTTACATTTATTTAGGATGTTTCTTAAAATCAATAATCACCCCTTTTACTATTGGTCTTCTTGCCCAATCAAGACCTCAAGAGTCATTTCCATTTAAAAGGCCACCACTATGAACTGAGATGATGTTGTCCCGATTTCCATATCATCAATCATACTTGTGACCCTTTCCACCAGGAAGAATCCAGTTATGGGGACATCCTATTGCAGTAGACTGGGCAGAACCAGAAGTAGAAGTGGATGAAGATACAATGTCTTCAGTGAAAATCCTTTATGTAAGAAACCTAATGCTGTCCACCTCTGAAGAGATGATTGAGAAAGAATTCAACAATATCAAACCAGGTAAGACATCTCATGGAAGATTACTTTTACAAAATATACTTTAAAAACACTTGTGCTTGAGATGACTTCCCATAACTTTAAATAGGCTAGATTTCATTTCTCATTCTCATAATTACATGCAGACCATAAAACTACATTCCTACCTTTGGATTAGAAAAGAGAGACATGTGGTCCTATAACATTTATCAATATTATAATTTTACATTTATCTATGTAATTACTTAATGAATGCATATTTCCTGCACTAAACGATAAATTCCATGAGTTCTTTTTGCTTGTATTGTCTCCTCAGCCCCTGTCTCTGTGCTGGGAGCATAGCAGATACTCAATAAATATTTGTTCTTTTAACGAATGCATAACCATCACTAGAGATCTAACACAGGGTTTCTCAACCTCAGTATTCTTGACATGTTAGGCCAGATAATTCTTGGTTGTAGGGGTCTGTCCTGTGCATTATAGGATATTGAGCAGCATCCAGGCTTCTAGTCACAACCCCCAAGATGATGTCTCCAGACATTGCCAAATACACCCTGGAGGATAAAACTGCCCCAGTTAAGAACTGCAGGTCTAATGGAATATGATTATGACTTTAGGTACATGAGTAAGGAGGTGACATTTCTAGGAAACTCATTCTAGTGACAAGAAAGGAAAATGGATAGAAGGAAGGTGGAAGGCGATAATTGGTTGCTGCTCATCTCATCAATACTATTCATTATCAATTTTAAGCCATGAGATTGACTCCCCATCATTTTCCTCATATTGGAACTACAACACTGAGACAGGTAAAACATTTCAAGAAACAATATCCAAGAAAACACTTCCCAAAACCATTTCTGCAGAACATTCATTCTATAAACTGTTAGATGCTACTGATAAAATGAGTCCACGGTTACATAAGTAAAAACAGATTCGGCAACATTAAACAGATTTTTACTTTTGAAACTTGTTCAGAGTCCTTAACCTTCTTGCATGTTTTGGAAATCTCCAAAAGAAGAGATGTGAGGTGGCTCATTTCCCAAATTTTGGACCATAGCTCCTGCTTTTTGACTGACATCTTGTGGGATTAGTGGGCTTTGGAACACACTCTAGCCTAAATTTACCCTGTGGTAACACCATTCCATAAATGAGTGTTTTTTATGTCCAGGCAGTAACTCTGAGGGCTGTTGATAAGCTTGGGCCATGGGCCATGTGACAATTGCCTGAAAAGATTCGCTTCACATACTCATGTGGCCTCTTTCCAGTCTTGGCAATGGTCAGGTAGAACAGAATAAGCTGATGATTCATCCTAAGGTAATGAGTGAGGCTGTCTCTCCTGTCTTTTTAAAAATTCACCAGGGGTTTGTCTCTTTCCAGCCTTCAGGAGCTCAGCCTCCCCTGCCACGTTAGTGTAATGGTGTGACTCCTTCCCCAGCTTGAGGCCATAACCAATGCAGAGACTACAGGTGCAAAGGACTGGCTGCCAGGCACTGCAGCGGCACTTACTCACCAACACCACCCGCCAGTGTAGGTTACTTTACATCCTTTGTTTTAAAGATAAGAAAACCAGGACCCAGAGCAGTTAAGTAGTTTGCCAAGAGTCATGCAACTAGCAAGTGGCAAATCCTGGATGTGAGCATGTCCTGTACAACTCTATGAATGCCACGCCCCATCCTTATTCCATTCATTTATTCATTCATTTAGTTGTCATTACTTCAGTAGCTCCTATGTTCCAAGCACTGCAGGAGCTGCTAACAGGGGTGTTGTGTGTATGGAAAGAGTTTAAGATGCTCCAGAAGAATAAGAGCAATTACAGCCTACTCGTGGTAGGCAGAAAAGTGACATATAAGCTGAGATCTGAATTTGTTGCAGTTGTGGACATAGGACTTGACATGTGTGTGTATAAATACTGCTGCACCAGCACCTCCCACTTTGCATTGACTTTCTACCTTCCCATAGTGAATAATACTTCTCACTGTTATCTAATTAATTCTAATGGAAACATTACTTTTTTAGGGGGGGAAAGGGCTGGAATGAGAAACTACTAAAAGGTTACTTCCTTTCAAAGTCCCTGGTTATCAACTTTCCCCATCTGCATGTTGACGAGAGACACATGCCTAGGCCCTATTAATTATAATGAAAATAATAAATGCTAAACCTGCTTTTTTCTCTTCCTCTCTCTCCCTCTCTCCCTCTGCCTTTCTCTCTCAGGCTGGTAGCACAATGCTCAGAGCTCTATAATGATGTGTGGCTTCTTTTTAGCACCTACAATATACTAAGAATTGCAGGGGAGAGATGACTAGCAGCCATTGCTTTGGGAAGAACAAGTCAGAGCTAACTAATTTATTTTCCAGCAGAAAGGATGTGTTTATACTTACCCAGAAAGATTTGTAGAGAGAAACAGGAGAATGATGCTTTAAAAATTCTATTTAAAGATTGGTTCCTTGAAGGAACCTGAATATTCCCAGCAAATATTTGACCATGTATAATTCTAACCCTGATTAACCTAAAAATATAGATAATAATCAGAACAGAAACTGTGGCAGGAAATGTATGTTCTTCCCCAGGATAGCCTAAGGGTATCTGCTGAAATTCCAATTATAGTCATTCTACAAATGTGATATTCCTAAAACAGTTTAGCATCAGAATCACCTGGAGGTCTTGTTAGAATGCTGGCCTGCCCCTAGAGTTTCTGATTCAGTAGGACTAGGGAGGGGCCCAGGCATTTGTGTTTCTATTAAGTTCTGGGGTGAAGTTGATACTGCTGGTCTGAGGACCACACTTGGAAAACCATGACTCTCTGATAACCTTTCCTTTGGATTGCAGGTATGTTTCTCTTCAGGTAACTGGTGTGCTACTGACTAGTTGATAACAGAGTAGTATTTTCCCAATTCCCTAAATTATGATTTGAGAGTATTTTTCATCATTGCTGATATATGACAACTGATATTTTATTGCCTCACCCTCTGTCAAGTGATGTTCAATCAATATACAAACTCCTATAAATTAAAGAAGGAACATATTAAAATAAGCCAGGTAGAGAAAACCAGCCTTTTTTGATACAAACTCTCACTTTCTAATTTTCTGTCTTATAAGGCTAAGTTTTCATATGTCAAGATCTCCAAGAGCAGGTGCAGCTAGACATTATCACTCAGAAATGCAAGCCAATTTCAATATCCAAAGCAGAATTTGAGAACATCTAAATTCATTATATCTGAAATATCACCTAACTAACATGGTTGCTAGAAGTTGGAGTATGAATTGATTGATAATATTGCCTCATTCCAGGTATATTTATTGAATGGCCCCTGTACACAGGCACTAGGTAGGAACTGCATTAGACAGTGCCGAGAGGCCCCTGAAGCAGATACTGCTCTCAGAGAGCTAAGAGTCTAGTGGAGCCTAGATGGAGGATGGTACCGAAGAATGAATGGAGCAAAGACTGGAAAGGTAGAGGTCCTCATTGGCCCGTGCTGTATTTCTCACTTACCAAGACCAGCCATGAGGTTGTCACGATAATTACCCCACCTGATATGGAAGGCATAAGAAACCATGTTGGAAGTTCACTTGGAATTCACATGCTTCCTGGTCTCAAATACCTTTATTTGTCAGCCTAGCCAGATAATTTTACTCTATATAACCACTATCATAAGAAGTCAAGGGTTAAATGCTGAGTGGAGAGAGAAATGCCATAATGTTTTTAAATTATCTTTGCATGACAGCCCTACCATTATTCCAAAGGTAGAGAGTTAATAGCCATTGAACCATGTGATAGAGTGGAAACTCTAATTGTCTTTGTGACCTTGAGTCTAGTAGGATAGATAACTGAACTTAGACAGAGAGGAGAAGAAAGGAGAGGACTTACTCCCTCCTTTGATCCTCCCTGGCACAGGGTCCCATCTTATGTTTCTCTGGAAATGAAGAACAGAAGAGGAAAACCCAGTATCTTAAGATACACCCAAGGGAATGTAGTGAAAAGAGGATACTTGGCATGCCAACCTGCTAACAAGTTAATATTAAACAAGTTTCCATCTTCCCTTTACTCTAGGCAAAAGTTCTATTATTAAAATTGAATGAGCAACAATATTCTTTAACATTTTGATAATAGAACATAAAATATAAAGTTCAACCAACTTGGTACAATGCTTTTTATTTTTATGTTTTCATCAACAGACATAGTGGTTTCTCTCCATAAAAACAGGTTAGGCTGATTTGTTATTTACTTTTACATCACACAAAAAATTTATATAAACCTTGCAAATATTTATAAAATACCAAAGAACATACATTAAAATATGAAAGTCCCCTTTATTCTCCCCAATTCTGAAGTAACCCCTATTAACAGTTTGGTCTCTATCTTTCCAGTTCTCTGTGTGTGTTCATATTTATGTGCACATATACATGGGTTGGGATTTTAAAAACATAGGTGATATAATATTACACTTACTATTTTTTAATTTCTTAAATTTAATAAAAATTCTCTAATCTTTCCCAGGATATATGGGTCTATTTGTTCTCTCTAAAGACTCCTCACTGTTGTTTGATATGACAATATCAAATTTCATCACTCTCATGAAATGGACACTAAGTCATTTTATTTTTCTATTTCAACAGTGGTGTGATAATATCCTTACGCATATGATCCTTTTGCATATGTATGTTTCTACAGAAGTTATTCCTCAAGGTAGAAGTAGTGGATATCTACATTATTTCCAACCTTTAGTTATTATAAACACTATGGTAAGGAACTATCTTAGTTTTCAGATGTTCTTTTAGAAATCACCTTTTTTTTTATAAAAAAGTATTAGATAAGAAGATAGGGAACCTGAGTTCTAATTTTTAGCTTTGTGAACTCTTATAAATCTCATTTACTTTGTCAGAACTAGGATTCCTAATCTTTAAATTTAAAAAAAAAGGTAAAATGAATTAAAGAAAAATGAAGTACATCATTGTTAAGTCTCTAACTCCAAAATTTTATTATATAAAAATCAAAAGAAAAAGGCATTTTTCTGAGGAGAAAGCGATACAATTAAAAAAGATAAACACATAAATAAATATTTATAAGATGACCAATAACTGAGTTCAGTTCAATTCAACAAAGAGTACATAATAGGAAAGATTACTCCTACCCTTAAAGATCTTACAATCTAAAAAGTGGAAAAAACAAATCCATAACTAATTATAAGGCAGAATATGGGTGTGAAAAAAAAGTTCAAACAAAATCTTTTGTTGAATTTGCAGAATTTTAAACCTGGACAAAGGAAATATTCTCAGTGAGGTCCTTACATAAATATGGAGCCTCAAAAAAAAAAGAAGTCAAATACTCTTGGAAACTAAATGTAAAATACATCATTTTCAGTGTGATCTCTTCCAAGTTTACTAATGCAGCTACTTTCATTCTACTTATAGGTGCTGTGGAGAGGGTAAAGAAAATCCGAGATTATGCTTTTGTGCACTTCAATAACCGAGAAGACGCAGTTGAGGCTATGAAAGCTTTAAATGGGAAGGTAAAGTGACACAAAGAAAAATTACATACAGATACCATTAGAGTTTGGTGTGGATGTTTTACTCAAAAGAACAATCCTGAAAATCTACCTCCCTCAGGCTTTCTCTGTCTCTGACTCTGACACGGCTCCCTCAGTCCGCTAAGATAGGAGTGGTGGACAACACAGTGGAGATGCGGCTCATATACCCAGTCTAGCTCTAATCTTGGCTGATTTGGGCAGGTCACTAATTCTCACTTTACTTAGAAAGAAGAGATTGGAGCAGACTGCTTCAAGGTGTTTCTTCCCCATCCCAATTTTCTCTCATATTTCAAGGAGATCCTCACCTTTGTAGTGCAGTATTTTGCAGACTGATGATCAGAAAAGATGTCAAGGTAGCTGTTATCATTCTGCTACCCAGTTTGATCTTCTAATTCTGGAAGGCTTAGAATCTGTTCACCTTGCCGAGAGTAAGTTCTAGGGAAAGACTAATCTCTATATCCTTACTTCTGATCTGTATATAGAAACCAATATAATACTTACTTTTCAGTGCAATAAACATTAAAACCTTTCTGTAGACCACTTATCTTGCCAAAAATAATGTCTGGAATACAAAAAGAATCAAACCAAAGACGCTTGTCAAAGAACTAAAAGTATGTCAAGTATGTCAGAGGAATAACAAGTACACAAATGCTTTTGCAAAATACAGCCAGTAAGTTTCATTAAAAAAAAAACAGATAAAAATATTCAAAGAAAGGAGAAGTGGGCCATAAAGAATCAGAAAACTGTCATGAATATGAGAGGATAATATCTATAAGAAGTCGTGAAATTAGGCAGGATTCCAAAAGAAAAAAACATGGAAAAGGAGAGACAGTCTTAGAGGCACAGAATTTGGAAAGAGCTAGATATGACTGGAGAACAGTGAAAATAAATCGGTTTGGTTAGAGCATCATACACAAGGCACAGAGGGCTGGCTTCTTGTCTGACCTGGCATCAACCAGTCCTAACAGCAGCCAGGCGGCAAATGAGCAAATTACAAAAGTGAGAGTGTGGGGGTAGGGAAATCAAAGGAGATGGTGCAGGAACGTAAGGCTCGTGGCACTCAGGAGTCAAAGAGACAAAGGGTTGGAGAAGTAATGGGACACCTAAAAGACAAAGAATTTTATAGAGTGTATCTCTGAGAGAATTAGTGATCTTTGGTCAATGGATAGAGACAGACCAACATAACCTCTTAAAGAGGGAGCCAGGAGAAGACATGGCCCAAACTCACTGTTACCTCTCCCCGCAACCTCCTAGGGCTTTGCATGAGCCAAATCCAACCCAAAAGGCTCAGGAGCCCTGAAGAGGGCGCCATGTAGAGCAGAGAGGCTGGGGGCAGGTGGGGAGTGAATGTAGAGGCCAAAGGCAGGATCTCCAGTGCAGGTCCTCCAGACACAGTGGGGCCTGGGCTTAGAAGCTATTCTGGGGCCTCCAGAAATGTTTGAGTCATGGGGGGAAATGGTACTAACTCCAAAATACAAAAAAAAAAAAAAATTGCAAACCAAAAATTAATGCATATTGAATTACATGTCTATGAAGCAGAACATTACTTCATCTTCATTGATGTTATATTTAATATCATAAAAGTGTTATCTGAAAACAATTTGTAGGTTGGTTTCTCAGTTTGAAAACATTCCTGAAGATATGTGGTGATGGCTAAGAAGGGACAGTCAATCATAAACCAAATGCTAATTACATTGGAATAATTACAATGGCCAACTATTCAAATTGTTCCTAATTTTTACAGATAGATATATTTATAGCTAGATATTTTTATTGCAATTATATATATATTATGAACTCAAATATATATTCAATATTATTAGCAAATATATACTAAATATTGTATTCAACTATAATGCCATAAGGGAAAATCAAAAGTTAAGTTTTCCTAAAATTGGTTTATTAGACAAGATGAGATCTTGAAAATTTTTGTGCAATGGGTAACCACATTTACAATTTAGGGAAATTAATCTACTAAGATTGAAGGTCTACAGAGTAGGGATAGAGATATAATTGGAATTAGTTAAAAAGCTATGACAGTCCCCCAAATGGGAGGAAATAAGGGCTTGAACTAGGACAGGAATGGAATGTAGGAGAGAGTTCTACACAGGTACACAGGACTATAGGAGATGGATTCAAAGGACAGAGGGACTAATTGGCTGTAGGAGTAAGAAAGAAGGATTGAGTCTTTATGGGTTTTAATTATGGGAGTCCAGATAATACTGTGAGGGAAGTAGGAAGGGAAGCCCATTTAAAGTGAAAGGTGATGAAATGAGCTTTGCAGATGATTATTTCTTTATTCTGTAAATTCCTGTGGATGTCTATAATGTACAATAAATTTTGCTTGGCTTGGGAGCATACAGACTAAGAAGATATTGCTCTAGCTCTTGAAACTTTCTAAACCAAATAAGTGAATACAATATTGATTTTAAACACTGTTAGAGGAGCAGAGGAATACAGATAAAATCTATTATGATGAGAAATCTGAATTTGAAGTAAAGAATCATTCCATTAAAAATATCTCTTGATGTGGAAATGCATATAAGCAGAGACCTATTTGGGTCTCCAATCTTCCTCAAGACAAGACTGAAGATAAAGAAGTTTCTATCAAAGGTCACCCCATTACTCAATACTCCTAAGTCTGTTTCTCCTAAGTACATCAACATCAGTATAAAGTAGTTGAATATCAGTTTGATTCTCTCTCTCGGTGTGTCCCATCTAACATATTTGATACTGGCTCCTGCTACTGAAAAGCTACATAGATATATGAAACTAAGAGGAAGTTGCCCAAGAGGATGACCAAAATGGTTAGGATGACTATGAAGCATAATCTTCATCCAGCAGACTTCAATGATCCAGGAACCACTGACTCGCTCATGACATCATGAGCTGCTGTGAACATAAATTTCTCCAGGAACACTTTACATAATTTCTTTTCTTTGTACAAAATAGAGGCTCTTAATAGTCTTATTTGAAATAAGCTATAAATGTTTCCTCACAATAGCTTGTCTCTTTGATAAGAAATACATCAATCCATCAAGTATTTGGTAAGTGCTATCTGTCTCTTGTGTATGCAAGCAATATATGAAAGTGAGTCATGCATGCAGATCTACACACAGCCATTATCCTCAACAGCTGGATCTGTTTGCAAAATGTCAAAAACTTATGTCAGACAAGAACCACTCCAATAATTCTTGAGGACAAGTTTTAAATCATGCATGACTTGAGAAATTTGAATATTGCGCTACCATCCCATTTATTAGCTCCCAATGGTTAAGCAGATCAAAGGTTTCTGTACAAGGATCTGTGAAGGACAGTGCAATAGCCTCCTTGAATTCTCTTCCTTAAGTAAAGCTCCACTTTTAAGCCTCTTTTCTTTTCCAGTAAAAACTTACCTATTCTGTAGCTGCTGTAAGATGTAAGACATTTAGCTGTCTGGTAGCTGGAAAGGCATAACTCGACTGCCCACGCCAAGGTGTTACCCCCTGATAAGATATCTTTACTGGTTTCTTTTAACCTCATATTACTGTGCTAGGTTGTGCAGATCATATTCCACCCACAATTAACCTCAGATTTCTTAGAATTATATAATTTATAATTTATAATTAAATTTCTTCTAAGTACATTTAGATTAAATTTATAATCAATGTATCAAGGAACAGTGAGCAATTTGTAACTGTCAAACCTGTTGTCCTATTATGGTGTGCAATTTACCAACAAAACCACTCACAGAAAACTGAGCTGGCATGCACACAAACCTACTCAGAGACAAGATACATGTAAGTGGAACAGTCAATATAGCAGCAAACTCACACTTCGCAGAAGGCATGTTACCAAGGCTCAGCTACACTTGGCTGTCTTCACACCTTTTCATGTTGCTTTTTCCTTGCTCTCTACAACAGGTGCTGGATGGGTCCCCCATCGAAGTGACTCTAGCCAAACCAGTGGACAAAGACAGTTACGTTAGGTACACACGAGGCACAGGTGGAAGGGGCACCATGCCGCAAGGAGAGTACACCTACTCTTTGGGCCATGTTTACGATCCCACCGCAACCTACCTTGGAGCTCCTGTCTTCTATGCCCCCCAGGTCTATCCAGCAATTCCCAGCATTCATTTCCCAGCCACCAAGGGACATCTTGGCAACAGGGCCATTATCCGAGCCCCTTCTGTCAGAGGTAACACCAATCAGCTCTCGCCCTAGAATAATTCTACGATTTCAAATGATGTATTGCAATAGCCTTACATAAATTGGATGGGTCCACTGAGAGAAAAATACTGGAAAATTGGTTATTAAAAATCAAATGTTGTATCAATAGTTTCCTTTCCATAGGAATCTTTTTTCACATTACAACTGGTTATTGAAAAAGTGTGGTCAGACATAATACAAATGAGGCTAATGCACACATTTGATATTTTCATGAGCCCATGAAATTTGCACAAACTAATTATTAGCACATCCCTTATCATTGGACCACCCTATTGCAGTCATTTATGACTCATTAAAAACTTTCAAGTGAGAGTAATATGGTCCAATGGAAACCATTTATCTCAAATAGCAAAAACATGTCAAGGCACATATGTATTTGATGGTGGCTCAGTGGCATCATGATCATATATAAATCACAAATTACCATAAATATATCCTAAAAGAGATATGAAATACTCTTCTCTGACCTACCCCAAGAAATATGTGCTATACCTTCTAAAAAGTCACACTATTAAGAAAATCATCTATGTCTCTCCAGGATATAGAGAACTAAACAGTAAAGTCCAAATGGCAGGGGGGGGAAATCCCTCAGTCTGACTGCCAAACAGTAAATCTTTCCTATTGAACCCTATGAGAATTCCAAATATTCAAGCAGTTTTCAGCTAGTTCAAGCAATATAGGAGATAAGGAGAGCATATTACTGTGGAAACAATTATCTTAATGTGTTTTATTCTTTTTCAGGGAAATTGAATTGACCACCCTAAGAGCTCTAGTCTTCAACAGCCTTAAAAATTCCATATTCATAAAACAATCACTCCAAAATTATAATGCAAAAGAAATAATCAGGACTTCCTTTAGGATAATTTGTCTGTATGAAGACAAATAATGTCACTAAAACATGATGCATTTATAATCTAAAATCACATCATTAAATAATCCATACCTTAAATATAAGTTGTCAACCAGTTGTAATGTAGGAAAAAAGCAAACTCAACTTCAAGTGAAAAAATACCTGTCTTATAACAAGAAAGGAATCAATGATGATGTTCATGGATGAAGGGTAATCAACTTAATTTTTTATTTCTTTGTACCACCAATAGGAAATCAAGATAACAGTGACAAAACAAAAAATCAAAAAGAATCTATTAATGAAACTCAATGGAAATGTAAGCCTCACATTGACAGAATATAACAGAGAAAATGGTCAACTTAAAAATATCTTTCCTAAATACTGGTTTTCCAACAGGTCACTGAGATGGAATTATTGGGAAGCTAGAATTTACTACTGATCAATGACAAAGTCCAAGACCGATTTTTAATATTTAGGGTCATATCATGCTGGGATGTTTTAATAAATACCTTCCCAACAGAAGGTTAACTGAAAACACAAATTGTAAAATTTTTCATGTACCAAAGTTTTAAAGTTACTTGTGTACTCATCAATAGCTTTGATAGTATTGCTTTCTTCCACAGATGTTAAAAGAAAAAAAAAAAGACACCTAAGGCGAACCCCATGTGATGTTGAGTTTCATTACATTAGAATCCTAGAGTTCTCTACCCATCTTCAGAGCAATCATCAATGTGACTTGGGCTAACTTTTCCATTACAGTAAGATTCAGGGTGATTTTCTGGTGGTTTGATTCAGTTTAATGCCTTCTTACATCCCTAGAAATTTACATGAATGTACCTGTAGGGGCTGCGGGAGTGAGAGGACTGGGCGGCCGTGGCTATTTGGCATACACAGGCCTGGGTCGTGGATACCAGGTCAAAGGAGACAAGAGAGAAGACAAACTCTATGATCTTTTACCCGGGATGGAGCTCACCCCGATGAACCCTGTCACTTTAAAACCACAAGGAATTAAACTTGCTCCCCAGGTAGGTAATGATATTCCAAAGATAGTTTCTTTAAATTTAAGTTAGGCTAAAGACCATCAGTCACCTTTCATCAAAAGACTTGACTTGATCCTTTCCTGGGCTATGGTATTGTTTTGTTTTGTTTTTTTAAACAGATAAAGTGGCCAATCAACATAACGGGACTGTGAGAGAATGCTGGGTGTTGAGTGCCATTGTTCCATTATAGACCCTTTCTGTTTTCTAATTATGGAGTTGACACCTTAAATAATCTTCACTGAAATGTAAAGATCCTGAGAGCTATTAAGAATTATCAACCAATACCTTAACGGATATAAAATGGAGGCAAAACCCTAATTCAGGATAGATGTCTATTGTATGTGAGCCAGGTCTGTTAGCAAATGACAAGGAATGAACAGACCAATTAGGACATCTGTTCTTAGAAATACTGTTTAGGAGAAGACACCATGCTATCCACAGTGATCTTTGCTCATATTAACTATGAGATGCATCACTCATGTCAAACTGACTCTTCAGTGATTAAATTTGGGTAATGGCATTATGATACATTTTATTGTTTTCACTTCACAGTTCTTAATTTCCATGTTTCTGCACAAGGCTGCAGATTTTATTATTGGAAAATTAGAAGTTGTAAAAGTTGTTCCAGGATGGAAAGTGAATAAGAGCTAAAAATAACACAAGTCAGGATCTGTATTAACCCTTAGAAGTTCTCTGCGGATGTGCAGTACATGCTGGTCTCTCTGCAGAGACACTTTGGCTGAGTAACAATTTCTAGTTGCTCAGTTACAGTTTGTGTACCCTAAAGGAAACATCCCTGCTCCCACCCCAAATGTGTAGGCCTCAAATCTATGGAAGTAGCCTTATGATCGCGATATCAAGCAGAAAACTTGGTTCTCTAAAAGCTCATTTTGAGTAATTTTTTTTTTGTAGGATTAATGGCTTTCTTATAGACACAAATTGGTTCATCTAAGGTTTCTGCTAACTCTACCCAGGCGATTAAAAAAAACGATGCCTATCAGAATGGTAAATGGCAACCACTTGTTTATTCAAAGACCATTTACTGGATATTCATTATGCACCAAGTATTGTGCTAGGGTCTAGAGATGGAAAAGTGAATATAACATAATCTTTGCCATCAAAATTCATAGGGCAATCCAGCAAGAGGATACTCACACATAAACAGGTAATTACAATTAAATCTAGTAAGTGCCATGACAGAGCTTTGCTCAGAAAACACAAAAGCTAGCCATCCCTTAGGTTAAAACCCAAGGCAAGAGACCTAATTAAAGTACACGGAGACTTGGAAATTTTTTTTTAACAAAAAATAATTACAATCATAAACTCTGTGTAACAGTTCTAAGAACTGCTATAGTATGAATAATCATTTCTGTTTTTGATATTATTCCTGTGTTAGAAATTGGACGTGCTTTATATTAACATACGAGCAAACATCTCTATCGACTAATCAAAGTCATTTAATTAAACTGACTCTGAATTTCTGTAACTATGGCTTAGAATTTGAAGACCATGCCAAGCCCAACCAACATAGATGGAGCCTTAACAACTCCATAGCAAAGTTAGGAACGTCCAACAAGAGCAGAGGGTCGAGTACTGCCCTGCAGAGTCAGTAGGCAGAAATAGTACTCCTTTCGCATGTGTGAGCACACTGGGCATGAACAGACAGGCTGCCAGCTAAAGCATTTTACTATGGCCCAGGAGACTTACAGAGTGCTTTGTAGATGACAAGAGTCACTGCATAACTAACAGTATTAAAAAGAAAAAGTTAACAGAGAAGATAGGAGCCATCTACAAATTTAATAAACTGGAAAATGTCATGCTATTGCAGCTGGATTAGATCAGAACAAATGAGATAGGAAGATCCGTAGGTTCACCTGGGGGCATTGTTCTGTCCCAAAGAGATGCTTTTTTCAGACCTTTGCCCTGTTTTACACAGTTTACTGAATCTGCTGAGTAGTGGGAGCATTGGGGCTTGTAGGCCACCAAAAAATGGCTTTAGGATGAAAAACAAATGTGCCTTTAGACAAGACTCAGTTTGGAGTAATGATAGGAAAGGGGGGCGGCGGGGGAAGCATGTAGAAAGATTCTAAAAAGTCAGATAGTTGTAAAAATAGCCAGAAGGGGTGTTTTGCCAAACAAAGACATTGAACTTTCAATACCCATCTATTAATGTTCATTAGCAAACACTAACCCATTAAACTTTTTAACTTTATTTTTCTGAAAATGTGAAAACCCTATAACAAATGACATAAAATAAGAGTAGTCTTAGTTAATTTTCTCTAAACCATTATTAACAGAAGGATTGAGGATAATAACGATAAATCCAGCCACACAGTGCTGGAATATCATTTTTTAAATGGAATAAATATATCAAATCCTAATATTAAACTATTGGTAAAAAGTTAAGCTAATGGACTAAACTAAAAACATATTAGAATAAATGGTGTGAAAATGATTTTTGTGAATTAATAGACATAACACTTTAAATGGAGTTCAAATTGGGTTCATCTTAAGTTTTATGAGTCATTAAACCATGTGGCATTTTATATCTTCTTATATTAGCTTAAACTCTGATGATTAGAATTTTAAAACCTGCAAGCTGGGGAAATAATGCAAATGTGACATTTGAAAGGAAATCACTTTTTTTCTCTTGTAGATATTAGAAGAAATTTGTCAGAAAAATAACTGGGGACAGCCAGTTTATCAGCTGCATTCTGCCATTGGACAGGATCAAAGACAACTATTCTTATACAAAATCACCATTCCTGCTCTGGCCAGCCAGAATCCAACCATGTGCGTAGCTTCTCCAAATCCCTGATCATTTAGATGTTGGGGATAGCCTCCTAATGTTAAGTGTGAGAGCCCCCTGTATGTTAAGTGTATTGGACCATTTTCTAAATAAGGTAAATATCCAAGTATACTACCTATTCATTGTTCATTCAATGCAACCATTGAGATGTGCAGTTGGGATGTATGTGCCTGCTATCAGACTGGCATCTCAAAGCTCTCAAATTTTATATAGACAATCAAGACTGGGTAGTATAATCAACAAATGGAAAACTGCAGATGTTAAATGTAAAAAGTGCAAATGTAAGCAGTGAAAACTATAGCCATTCTCTAAAATGTGTGGTATTTAGGTTGAGCCCTATGAAATTGTCATTTTATAGATTAACACTGTGCCCTATCATTTTAAATTTTGGACCAAAGATATAACCTTTCTGTTGGTGGACACGATTTTTGGAATTTTACCTCAAGCCTGATTTCTACATATTTTAGAACCAGTGTTTCACATGTACTTTAGAAAAGCCATGTAATAAGTTAAAAGCATGCTACAGGAATGTCTTCAAACACCACTGGTTCTAGATCGATTGACAGATATTCCCACATGCATCTATATTTGGAAGCTTTAAAAGCAAAAAGAATGAAAAATACCCACGCAGAGGTCCATTATCTAATCATCTCAAAAAGCTCACAGCACCGTAGATTTCCACCTCTCTCAGTAGCACAAGTTTAAAATGCCTACCCTGGCTACCTGTGCTTTCCAGCCACCCTTTCACGCCTCCGAAGCTGAGCGCCTACGTGGACGAAGCAAAGACCTATGCAGCCGAGTACACCCTGCAGACCCTGGGCATTCCCACCGAGGGCACTGACGCTCCCACTGCAGCTGCGGCCGCGCCTACCGCTCCCGCTTTTACAGGTAAGGTAAACTGCGCGGGAATCGGCACCCTGCAGAAACCCTCCTTAGTACTGTGGACTCAGAGTCGCTGGTGAACACGACCTACAATAAATCTGATTCACATCATCTGTGTTCCAAAAGAATCTGCCACATGGGTGCAGCAGTAAGGTATGAAGCCAGAGAACCGAGCCGGGCAGCACCACGGGTCTCAGCTCAGCCTTAAGCAGCTGTGGGATTTCAAATGAACCAGTCTCTCTGTGTCTGGCTTGCTTTGGCTCCGTTTTTACATTCAGTAGGAGAGTCTGGAACTACCTATTAATAGCTGGTGTCTTTTGAACACTTACTGTGTGCCAGGCACTCACCTAAATGCTCAACATGCTTTATATTATCTCAGTAATGCTCATGGCAGGACAAGATATAGGTTCTAGCACAATGACTATTGTATACTGAGAAACCCAAGTATTGGAAGGATTGAAGAATTGGGCCAAGGTCAAGCAGCTTTTAAGCAATCCTTGGGCATCCTCCTCGGTTTTAATCTCCGATCTACTCAATCCCACCTCATCACTTTGCTTTCTGAAAGAAATGGTAAATCACATTTTTATTTAATTAAGTCAAAACTGTGTATGCAGGAGAGAAAGAATGAGAAAGAGAGAAAGATCCTTACAATATCTTTCCTGGAATATCAGGCCTCATTTTTTTGTTCTATAATTTTGCTCTGGAGCATATGTTGACTGCTTAAAGTAAAGCCTATCTGTAAGCCAATATGCCTTTAAGGTCACATTTAAAAGGCTTTTCCCCATTTATTACATACAATAAATGCTAATAATTAAAAATGAATCCTCTAGAGATGAAAGGGCAGAAATTTATTTTGGAAATTTTTCTTTAGCAGTTTGAGTAACTCCATTCTTTATTTAGTAATAGATTGTTTCTTTTGAAGAAATATGTCATCTTGACTTAGTTGTGTCAGCATACCTCCCATAAGACCAATTCAGGGAGTTCTAACCAGACCTAGAAATATGACATTCCCATCAGTTGAGTAATTCATATATTGGTCATGCATAGATGTGAGAACTGTTATATTCCTTATATCCATAACACCTAGTTTGCTCTGGTTTTCTTTTATTCCTCAAAAATTGGACCTGTATCCTCCATTCTAGCAGGGGAGGCTAAACTAATCCTGCCTCACATGAGAATGTGACCTCAATTCCAGCTTTGACCTGCAGAGCATGGGGATGGGTGGTGCGCCCCTGCACAGTTACCAAGGCAACAGCCACCACTGCATGGGGCAGGGTCCCTGCTGGGCTGTACCAGGGCCATCAGCCCCAAGCTGGCTGGCTTTCCATAAAACCTGGTGTTGACATGTCAGTCTACTGGGGACTTCTGCTAGGGCTTCTAAGTTCTGGAGGACACCGAGTTCCTGTTCTGCAAACAGTTGCACCCCCAAGAGGCCTAACTGAAGGTGCTATAAAAATAAAGGAGCCACTGTCTGGAGAATTTTAAAGTTTGCTTTCGCTGGGAGAGATTTGCTTTAAAACATAAGAATGTTTTATCTTATCCTCACTTCTATTTGCTCCTACAAGAAGTAAACAATATTTAGGGCATGAGAGTTGTCTTGGGAATGCCTAAGAATTTGTGAGCATCTATTGTAGCATTGCTGTGGAATCAAGCAAAGAATAATAGTTTCCAAGGGAAGAATCTGTTTGAAACACTAATACTTTTGCACTTAAAAAATTAGCCAAATTGGAAAAGAAAAGTCAAAATCCCTAAAGATAAAATCTACACTACACAACACACTCTCTCTCTCCCTCTCTCTCTCTCTCTCTCTCTCTCTCTCTCTCTCTCTCTCTCTCTCTCTCTCTCTCTCACACACACACACACACACACACACACACACACATATTACTTACTTAGTTTAGAAATACTACTTCCAAAAATTTTTAAGTAATTGTTAACACATTTCTCATATCCTTGGAAAATATGCCAAACTTTACTAGTGCATTAGTCAGCATTACTGCCCAAAGTGCATGAGCCAAGGAGTGTATTCAATTTTTTATAAAATAGTCCAGCAAGCTTCCTGGCATCATTTCCTGAGCAGCCACCAGAAAGAAATCAATGTGTCTGAGCTTGGGCAGACTTCCAGAGCACAGAAACCAAATGGGCTTTTTTTTTCTTTTTAAGAAATCAGGTCCCCTTTTGCTGCCTAAGTATACTTTTCCCTTCTTCTTGTCATCTTCTACAATTTTGAATCTCAGAAATAGCCAGGTTTTGCTCTAAAACTTTAACAGGGAAGTATTGCTTCTTAGATAGTAATAGCTGTTAAGCTCTTTTCTCTCAGTGAATTTTAATCAGTAGACATAAAACTACTGTGAAAGCACATGACGATTTCCTTACCATTCAAACCCCTTGGTTCTCCACTGGTGAGGATGAAACCTCCAACTGCATCAAAGACAGTTAGATGGTGGGGTGAGAAAATGTTTTTTGTCCTTCACAATTAGGTCTAAATTTGGACATGCTAGGGTTTGCATCTTTGGTGCCATATGAAAACATGCTAAAACTTCAAATATTCCTCCTATTGGTCTACCCAGTCCCTACACATCCCTCTTGGGTAAAGGCAATGGCTTTCAATATTTCATTTAGATGGGGGTGGGGTGCCAGGCCCACAGATGCCCAGCTCTCATGACCTACCAACCCGTCAGTCACCTCCCCTCCCTTGTAAATTCTGGGACCCTCTGAAGAAGTTCTAAATCCCAAGCTTTAATCAACTCAGTGCCCTATTAAGTTTCTGTCTCATGGAATCTATCCCCAAAGTTTCTGATTCTCAGAGTGTGAAGTTACTTTGACACAAGTGGTTGAAGGAACACACTGTCTCCTAGTCAATTGGTCCAGATATTATATCCCTTGAAAGCATCTTTTAAAATGTACATATTAATTTCTGGCTGTAAGTAATATGTTAGATTTTCATATCCAAAAAGAAGAGGAGAAGCCACCAGGGAGCAAATCTGAATATCTTTCATGAAGTTCTCTCTGCCTCCTCCTCCAGGATATGCTGTCCCTAACCCAACGGCACCAGTGTCCACGGCCCAGCTCAAGCAAGCCATGACCCTTGGACAAGACTTAGCAGCATATACAACGTACGAGGTCTACCCCACTTTTGCAGTGACTGCCCGAGGGGATGGATATGGAGCCTTCTGAAGCTATCTTTCTTTTAATTTAAGAATAAGACACAAAACTCTATCTAAAGGAATTAAACCTCTAACTGTCCACTAATAATCACAAGTAGTACTAAAGTAATGCCTGTCCCGAGACTGTATAGCAGCTGATACTAATTGTAGAATCGTGATAGGACAATGTTTTTCCTGATGAAATCAAATGTCAAGAAGGCTTCTAACAGAAAGCTAAAAAACCACTACCCCCAAAAGTTTTTCTTCTGGGGTTCCTGAGTGTGTTGGAAGTGTGTGTACAAACCCTAACAAAGCAAAGAGAGATTTTTTTTTGCCAGCAAGAATTCAGGGGCTAAGCAGACCTGAGCAGTCAGCAACTACAAGGGAGCCAAGTAAACTGCAGGGTCTTAACCGTAGCTTAAACATCTGCCTTTGTGATACACTAACAGGCAGTAGGAAGGAGGGAAAATGCTTTCAAAACATGTTCCCCAAGGCCCATTCATGGGCTGTATTTTGCAGGCTGGAGCTTGTGAATAACTATTCAAAGTTTGATGGAGTCACTATCACTTTAGTCTGAAAATTTCATCCAGTCAGTTTGTCATAGGTCAGCATCTCCCTGTACCCTACAGTACCTGGGGACTTTCTGGAAATTAATGTGATGTGTTTTAGATACAGTTAAAACAAATCCAGGCCCATCATTTGTTAATCTATTAGCCCACACCTCTTTTTCCATAGAACATCTACCCTTCCCAAGGACCCCACAACACAATAACCATTCCAACTTGAAGTGGTTTTTCTCATCCTAACATTTTGACTTGACCATATTGACTTATTTTCATCTCAGTCTCATTTTGCCTATCTTTACTATCATAAAGGAGTAAATCAAACCTATGGATGGTACCACTTGTGGTACTTTTTCCTATTCATCAAATTGGCTAAAATGTCACTTCAAACAAAGAGAGAAGTGAAGAATTACTCTCATTTCTGTGGTCTTTTTTGTAGCCACCAGACCACCATCCAGCATTCAGAGACTATTATATTAACTTGGGTTCAGCCTTGGACTACCTAATGCACTTACACCTCCCAAGAA
The DNA here is from genome assembly GCF_040802235.1 of Manis javanica. NCBI lineage: Eukaryota > Metazoa > Chordata > Mammalia > Pholidota > Manidae > Manis > Manis javanica. Next base: position 64,226,894 of record NC_133162.1, read on the forward strand.
ATCCTCTACCATCCCTTCTTTTTACTTCAGTAAGTAAATCTGAGTCCTTTAGTCTCGAAGCTGTCCCAGGAAAACCTTATATCTGCCACTGCTGATTAGAAGTTGATTTTTCAGACACTTAGCAAGGGTGGTATATTTACCAAAATCCCCTAGAATATCTGATGGGGTAAGGGGGATACACACATTGGGCTGGAGGTGAACAGAAGGCCCTACTTGCTTGCCATACTTGTTAATGATTGCCTTTTGTTCCAACAGAAATAACTGAGGTCTGAACACCAAATACCTATTACTACCACTCTAGTCTCATTAGTAGTTTCAGGTATATATTAATAGAATTCCCATTTTTAAAATACCTTGGCCCTTGAAATTCTACAGAACACAAGGAAAAACAAACATAAAGGCATACAAAAATTTATCACCTCCTTAATGGAATTCTGTGATCACAACTAAATCAGGCCAGATTCCAATAAAAATCAAGTAAATTCCAGTAACAAAAAGTCCCTGTAATCTTTCAGTTCTATTAACTCCAATCAGGTGTCAAAGGCTATAGCTCAAAACTCTCAAAGGCCTGGGCTTTCAGCTTTATATTTTGCTTCGCATATTCCCTAGTACAGTGGTTCCAAACATGACTGCACATTACAAACACCTAGAAATCTCTTTAAACTGCTGATGCCAAGATCACACTTCCTACCAATTGCACAGAATGTCTTAGGATCAGAGCCTGGCATCAGGATTTTTAAAGATCCTTAGGTGATTCCAATGTGTGTCTAAGTTTGGGAACTGCTATATTCTTTGCATTTCCACTCTATCCTTTAATTTGTTTTCTATTTCACTTTTGTTAAATAGGAAAATGCAAGAAAATATCATCTAAGTTAAAAACAGCCGAATCATATTTTACCTATACTCATCTCATAAAATGTATGAATTTGAATATAATTCATATTGGCTGTAAAATAACTCTTTCAAGTAATTCTAAAAATGAGAAAATGAAAAAATTCCTCCTTAAGTAATTCTTAGGTCCAAATTTACAGTCACTGGGGGCAGGCAAATTCTTATTCAGTCCAAAAAACTATTCCAAATTCCAAGAGCAAAAGTTCCAGTGTTCTTCAAATATTTGAAATTAATAGAAAAGGACACTCTGCATGTCTAGTCAATGCAAAATAGATGGTTTGATCCAGGAGTTTTACATTTAATCACAATGAATAATTAGTTAATATGGGAAACTTTTTATGAGAAAAATCATTATCCCAGATTAAATCATAATCACTTTTCAAAGGGGTTAAGAACAGAGACCTAAATATACAATAATGTTGGAGTATCAAGAAAATTACCACAGGAACATCTCATTATTTGTTCAAGGAAAAACACAAATATTCATGACATTTATCCCCTAAGAACTGATTTCATTCAAGTGAGTTCATGTGGCTTTATTTTTTGCTGAGATTTTATTTCATTCTAGTAAAATCTAGAGAATTCTTTGAATTCCACTAGAACATATCCATACAATGTGCCTACCATGCCATATGTTTTTATTTATATTCTGACCAGATTAAGTAATGTAGAGGCAGTCCTGAAATAATGAATTTGAAACTTTAAAAAAAAATGATATTTTTTAAGACATGAAAAGTAGAATCAGAGGTTTATTTGGCTTGATGTTCATATTTGGGAACTTCAGAAATTAGCACCTCATTTAATATCTATTGTACCTTGTGTATCAATATCTATTTTTCTATTCTTTCTTCCAAGAAAAAATTCTTCATAGAAAAAAATGAGTCAACCAACCAAGCAAAAACAACAAAATAACCAAATCAATCATCTAAAAACATCTAGTAAAATATTAGAATTGGGTTTCTATATTTTGGTAATAGCTTAGAGAGAATTGAAAGCAGCTAATGTTCCTTTGGAGGAAATGGAACAGCTGAGAGATTAGATAGCTACTTTCTTACCTGTAAAAATGCTGCCTCTTCATTGCTGTACTTCTCACCCACCCCATCCATTCCACTATAGCTAAAGACTATCTTTAACTACAACAAAATATAATTCTTCTAGATGACTAGTTTTCCCCCAGCCCCACTGCCAAAACCCTGGTATGCTGCCAAACCACATTGTTCTGGGTAACAGCACCCAAATGCTGCTAGAAAGCTACCTCATGTTAAGAAAATACTGACTTCAAAAAATATCCACAAAAGAGTACAGATTTCCAAATCACAGTTCCTTAACTTTTTAATGGTGGATGGAAATTAAATTGGTAGTAGTTATGCAGGAAATTAGTTTTAGTTTTACTTAGAATTTTAAAATACACACAAACATTCTTTCAGTCACACGGACTAACTTTTCATAAATATGGCTTCAATATTATCTTCAATTTATGTTAACTTTCACTAGATGTTTAAATGATTATTTTATTGTTCTGTCTTGGAAAACTGGGTCATGATTTGAATCATGGTGATAGGAAGATTCTCCAGGATGCCTTTTATAGAATAAGGGCCAATAAAAAAAAGTTAGCATTTTGAGTAAATTGTCTCTGTATTCACAGCTATAAAATTTGATAAAATTTATTACTATTGTGTAACTCTAGCCCTGAGATTTCCTAAAAGGAGTTAACTAAAAGTGAACAATGTGCCTCAATATTCATATAAGGCCATGATCATTTAACTCCTTCTAATGCTCATAAAAGAAATTCCCAGGGGATGAAAATGTACCAACAACTTAACCTAGAGACTTGATACTTTTTATATTTTGTAGACACCTTTTCATATATAGTAGATACATCTGTTAAAGACAGAACTATGGTTCAGATATGGCACCATAAGTGAACTTTGTGATAAATACTTTTGAAAGAAAACATTAATAGCATAATTTAGGAATTTTAATATACTTACTGGAAGACAGAGAGAAACTAGGCAGCAAACATTCCTGCCTGTCATTCAACAGTCATCTACTGGGTTTTGTTAAACTGACTGTCAAATTTGATGTTGAGATTTTACCTCATTCTAATAACATCTGGAAAATGCTCTGAGTTTTTTAAGAATATATTCATAGAAACTTCAATGTATTCACCAGGCTATATGTTTATATTTGCCAACATTAGAACAAAGCAACATAAGTCTTGCTGTAATCAGTAAAACAATTATAAAAATGAGATTTTTCTGACTCCCATACCCTATTTCTTTATTTATGAAGTAAAACATTTTTTTAAAAATTGTATTCTATAAAAAATGGGTACAAAATATTCTACTGTTCCCAAAATATCCCCATTTTAAAAGCCAAGTTTTTCTTACAATGTTTACACAGAAAGGAAAAAGTGTACATTTAATAGTGAAAGCAGTATATACCTTCAGCAAACAGATTCATTTATGAGAGACTGGAGACCTTAAACATCCCCAATTCTCAGTTTTGTAGGAAAGACAAAAAGAAAACTTCATACTTCAGTTAACAGTGAAGGGAAATTCACAACCAATCTGGAAGAGAAAAACAGTTCCCTTATTTTTCTGGAAATCAGAAGCCTTCATTCACTCAAAAGTGCTGGAATGAAATATAGAACACTTGTGCACCCACATCTCTGCAGACTTTTATCCTATTTTGAGAGAGAAACCAAGAAAAAGAATGTGCCTTGTTCTCTCTTCACATACATTACTTTATCTAAGGGGAGGGGAGACACCAAAAAACAGTGCTTCTGCCAGCAGGAACTTCTTGGACACAAGAATATCATTCCCACTCTGGGTTTAGCAATGTCCCTCTGGGGTGACAATATATCCCTAGCTTTGCCAAGACAGCCCTGGCTTATGTCTGTTGTCCTACTTTATAAATATCAACACTAGCCCCTCTTACTCTCAAATGTGTCCCAGTTGTAGACAACAAATTAAACAATGACCTCATCTTTACCGGCTTTTTTTTTTTAATGCTGTAGAATTGGCTTTATCTGCTCCAGAGCACACGCAGCTTAAACTAAAGGGCCCAACTACTCAAACAGAGAGGAATGCATCGTCTTCTCCTGCATGGTTACCCTCAATCCACTCCCCATCTAGCTGACCCTCTGCCCAGCCCCTTTCTGGTCCTAGTTTTCCTCACACTGCCCATGGGCTCTGGGTCCTGAGTTTTGCCTTTAATTAACAGAACTAGCAGCCACTTAGCCAGTCTGGCAGGGGACAAGATGAAAGCCCTCAGAGACATGTGCTTGTCCTGGCAAGATTCATCCGGCATTAGTAGGGTCTTAGAGGATTTGCTGGTTCCTTTCTTCCTTAAGCGAAGTTACTTATACCCCAAACCAGAAAGGATTTCCCCAAACCTTAAAAAGCACATTGGCTTCTTCCCTTAATTCCTGTTTTACGAATTTGCTTAAATATTAATTCACTTGCATTTAACTTCATTACGGTTGTTCATGAACTGTTCTTCACCCAAAAGTCTTCACATAATTCCATATAAATATTTGATTATATTTTAATGAAAAATACTATTAACAGGTATTTTCATTTTTACACTTCCTTTATTCACTTTACTAATATTTAGAATTAAACAAATTATATAGTACTATTACTATTAACACACAAACCTGTTCTTCAGTAGAATGTATGATTCTGTACTTGCTATATACCTACTCTTATGCCAGAAACTATGAACTATGAATACAAATATATAAATAGATGTTTATATCTATCTCTCTATCATCTATCTATCTATCTATCTATCTATCTATCTATCTATCTATCTATCTATCTATATATATATATACATATATACCTTTCTGTCTTCCTTCCCTACTTCTTTCCTTTCTTTCTCCTATGGAGTACAAACTTTAGTGATCCATTCTGAATTTTTAAAAATGGAATATAATTGCACTTAATTTAAGTGCATCAGCTGGTAGATTTTGTTACTTAAAATCCCAAAAATAAATCAACTCTGTTCTAAACTTTAAGTTTCCATTATTATTACCAAACACTAGGTTGGTACAGTAAGCCTTTTCAAAGATGAATTTAACCCTTGCTCTATTACCATTGTTTTTTAAGTAAAATGAGTTGTCAAATATTTTCTCCAGAAGAAATATAAAAGACAGCAAAAATAGGAAGAAATAATTTTAGAGGTCCAGAGCTTTAAAACATGCTTCAAAACTTGGAATTGACAAATTTGCATACTGATTTATGATGCTAATGAGCACTTACCCATGCATTTTGTTTACTTGCAGTTGTTAACTATTCCTGTTTTCCAAATATACTTGTGTTTATAAAATCCAGAAATCTATTTAACAAACTTTGTACCTATATTTTTTGTAACAAAGTATACATTTGCAATGAAGTATACATATTTTATTCAAATGTAGGTTTTATTTTGAAACTTGGCACTTGCCACTGTAATTCCTAAGAGATCTTTGGACTCATAAGGTGCAGATAAATCTATTCTTGATCCATCATATCACTGGTTTAAATATTTAATGTAATTATTGGTATTTTTATTCCTATTCCTTCATGAGCCCTCTTTTTTTCTACTTTTCTGACTGTAATATAGCCAGATATTGTTATCCTGTCTTAATGAAAAGCATGCTGTCAGCAAAATGCATTTCTACTTTCCAGATGTTAAACAATCTCCTGCTTCTTTTCCTTTTTTGTTATTATTGACTATTTATGTGAAGTTAGTTAGCTGAAGTACCAAAAGCAAGAGAAAAAACAGTATTAAAGAGTGTGCATAAAGCACTTATTTTTGTACTCTGAGTACAATGTTTTATAGAACACTGTGACCTATCTAAATATATTAAATTACAACATTCATTTACTAAGAAGATAATTATTGGTTTGGAAAATATGACCATAATGGGCACTGTAGAATCATAAATCACATGAAATAAGAAATAATGCAATTTAGCGATGACTAGTGTGATTCTAGGATGGCAAAATGACTTCAGTTGAATTTTCAAGTAACATTATAAAGTTTTTTAAAGTATCAACATGAGTTAATGATTTATTTTTCTTCCCTAAAAACTAGAATTGTACCCTTTTTGAATAAATATCTAAATATTAATGTCTCGTAATTGCAATGTCCTTTTTGTGATTTCTTTACATTTGCCCTATTACAGAAGTTCCCTCCGGCACATCTTCTGAGAGTAGAAGTAACTTTTAATAATTAAGTGTATTATTTTCCAATCAATAAAGAAAACAAGAGAAATACTCAAAAACTAAAAATAGTGAGAAAACATGACTCCAGGAAGGTAAGTAGGCTCTGAAGTCAACATTTGCCCTGGGGGCATCTGCTAATGTCTACTGGATGAGAATAGAGGTCAGTAAACTGTCCCCTGAGGACCAAATCTAGCCTTCATCTTTGTTGTGCTTTGTTGACCCCTGAACTAAGAATGGTTATTATATTTTTCAAGGACTGGGCTAAGATGTTTTTTACATTTTAAGGAGTTGTTTTAAAAAAAGGAAGAATTTGGGTCCAAAACCATATATGGCCCACAAAGCCCAAAATATTTACCATCTGACCCTTTCCAAAAGTTTGTCAATCCTACACTAAGTCAATGGCACATATTTCAACTTCTGTTACAGGTAGCACCCACTTCTAAGCACCAAATTCTGAATTAGCTAGGATTAGATTTGGCTGCCAATGACAGTTCCCAAAAGAGCAGCCATTTAAATGAGATACGACTGTCCTGCATTCAAAAGTCCCCAAAAGCAATAAAATGCTGGTAGTGTGCTTCACAGTCTTGAAGAAAAGGTCCTTCTTTTTGTTGCTTTACGTGCATGGTCTCAATCTCAGGGTCTAAGATGACAGTATTTACATTCCAAACCGATGGGTAGAGAGAGACAAAGCAGAAGAGGAAAGGACACCTACTAGCTTTTCCTTAAGGGGATTTACTGGAAGCTTCCACACACTGTGGCTGACAGCACATTGGCTAGAACTTAGCTGCATAACTACGCTATGTAGGATACTAAAGATTGTAGTATGATTCAAGAATGAGAGGATGAACCTTGGCAAGTTGTTGCTTTTACCTGTCCTACAAGATTGGAGCACAGGCAAAAATCAAATTGAATTATAGAAAAATAAAGTAATTTTTTTTCTTTCATGCTTGTGTTTGTGAACTGAGACTTGATACTCTAACTAACCCTCAAGGTCTACCTCAATGTAGTTTCAATTGTTCTTTTTAATCCCATGCTGCCTTGCATAGTGGCTAGGAGCACAGCCTTTAAAGTCGGTCAGAACTGAGTTTGCTCTGCCCAATACTAACTGTTGGGGACTTGGGAAAATGACTTAAAACTACCCAATTCTGTTTCCTCATCCATTAAAGAGAAATTATAATCTCTCCCTCTAGAGACAGAGATTAGAATACTCCTCATAGTGTTTGACATGGTAAGAATCAAATAAACAGAAGTCATTATTACAACAAAAATCTACAAATGGGACTTATGATTCTGATGGAAATTTCCGGATTTTTTTCTCTAAGGAGCAAGTGAAAATCAGGCTCACAGACTTCTGGTGCTGTCCAAACTGAAATGAACCAATTGCAGTCTGTTTCTCCCACTGATTACAACAGTTCTAAAAGGCAGCCTGGTCAAACCAAGTCAAAGCTTCAAGATTGATCTTTAACAGTAGTGAGTTTTCTGGGGATTTTTTTCACCCTTTGTTTCCCCTTTATTTCCTCAGGATTTAACCTGAGGGTGACCTGAGTCAGAGAATTGTGCAAGTATGAACACTAAAACTTCCAAGAGCAGGCCCCCTTTCTAACCAGAAGCCCAAAGAAGAAACTCCTGAAAAGATGATAATGAATATCAATAAAATAAAAACCAGGAAAACAAGAATATTAATGAAACCACAAGCTAGTTCTTTGATAAAATCAATAATATTAGAAAGTATTAGTAAGCCAAACTGACGAGAAAACAATTTACTAATATACCACTGATTCTACAGATATGAAACAGATAAGAGAACAAATTTATGAAAATAAATTCAGCACTTTACATGAAATGGGAAAATTCCTTGAAAGACACCAACTACCAAAGCATAATCAAGAAGAAATAGATAACATGCATAGAACAATAGCTATTAAAGAAACTGAATTTATAGATAAAAACTTACCCACACAGAAAATTCTGTGTCTAAATGGATTCACTGGTGAATTCTACCAGATAGTTAAGGACGAAACACAAATTCTATAAAAACTATTCCAGACAGTTGAAAAGGTTGGACTATTCCCTTGCTTATTCTCTAAGGCCAGCTCTCCCCAATATCAAAATCAGACAAAGAAACATCAAAAGAAAACCTTATGATCATAACAGTGCTCAGCCCCGTAAGAACTAAAGGGAATTTCCTCAAAATGATGAAGTGCTTCTACAAAAACCTACAGCTAACATAATGTTAATGGTGAAAAACTCTAGTCTTTCCCCCTGAGATCAGGAACAAGACCTGGATGTTCTATTCAGCAGTGAGCTAGAGACTCTCATCAGTGCAATAACACAAGAAAAGAAATGAAAGAATCCAAACTGAAAAGGAAGACATTGTCTTTATTCAGAGACAATTCTCTACAGACAGTCCTTGACTTACAATGTTTCAACTTACAATTTATTTACTTTATAATTACATGAAAGTGATACACATTCAGTAGAAACCATACTTCAAATTTTGAATTTTGCTCTTTTCCCAAGTGAGTGATATGCAGTTCAATTCTTTGTCATGATGCTAGACAAATGCAATGAGTTGCAGCTCCCAGTCAACCATGAAATCAGGAAGGTAAAAAAATCAATACACTTACAATCATTCTGTATCCACACAACCATTCTGTTTTCCACTTTCAGTACAGTATTCCAATATTTACATGAGATATTCAATACTTTATTATAAAATAAGCTTTGTGTTAGACAATTTTGCCAACTATGGCTAATGTAAGTGTTCTGAGCACATTTAGGTAAGCTAGACTAAGCTATGGTGCTCAGTAGGTTAGGTATATTAAATACTTTTTGACTTATGGTATTTTCAGCTTAGGATAGGTTTATCAGGATATAACCACATAGTAAGCCGAGGAAGATCTGTACAGGAAATCTGATATACTCTACAAATAGTGCTGTCAAAACTAGTAAGTTAGTTTAGTAAGGTTGCTGGATATAAGATCAATATCTAAATATTAATTATATTTCTATATACTAACAACAAACAATCCACAGTTGAAATTTCAAAAGCAATACAATTTGTAATACCATCAAAAAATATGAAATACATAGGATTAAATTTGACAGATGTGAGAAGCTTGTACAATAAAACTATAAAACATTTCTCAATAAATGGATCAATTTCATTTCATTCAAAACTTAAATAAATGGATAAATATACCATGTTCATGGGTCAAAACACTCAACGTGTTAAAATGTTAATTCTCCCCAATTGATCTATAGTTTCAAGGTAATCTCAAACAAAATTCCAAACACAAAAGTAATTTAGAATTGACAAAATGATTCTTAAATTTATACAGTAATATACATAGAATATGCTAACACAACTTTGAAAAGAAAAACAAAGTTTGAGGTCTTATACTACATGACTTCTAGACTTATCATAAAGCTAAAGTAACCCAAGATTGTGTGGTATTGGTGTCAGAATAGCAAAATAAATGAAATGGAACAAGATAGAATCCTAACGTAGGCCCACACACATATCTATATACAACTGATTTTTTGACAGCAGTTCAAAGTCATTTCAGTGGAGAAAGGGGAGTCTTTTCAACAGATGGTGATGGAATAATTGGGTATTTATGTACAAAACAAATTTTGATCCATACCTCACAATCAATATAACAACTAACATAACATGGATCATAAAATAAAATATAAAACCTAAAACAATAAAATTTCTCAAATGAAAAATAAGAGAAGAATTCTGCAATCCTAGGATAGGCAAAGATTTCTTCGATATAGCACTAAAAGCATAGTTTATTAAAGAACAAATTGATGAACTGAATTTCCTCACAATTAAAAACTTCTGATGGTCTTCAAAAGGAAATTAAACAAGCCATAGACTAAGAGAAAATCTTAGCAAAGCATATATCTTATAAAGGACATGTATCCATAATATGTAAAGAACTCTCAAAAGTTAACACTAAAAAAAAAAACAGCCCAATAAAAACTAGACAAAAGATTTGAATGGATCCTTTGCCAAAGTAAATAAAGGGATACCATAAAGCACATAAAAAGATGCTCAAAATCATTAGTCATTAGGGAAATGCAAATTAAAACCACAGGAGATACCTCTATACATGTATTAGAATAGCTAAAATTAAAGAAACAGACCATACTGAGTGTTGGCAAGGATGTGGGAGGATTGGGACTCATACACTGCTCTCAGGAATGTCAAATGATACAATCACTTTGAGTAACAGTCTGGTAGTATCTTAGAAAGTTATATGTACATTCACTACATGATCCAGCCCAAGATAAATGAAAGCATATTTCCACACAAAAACTTGCGCATGACTGTTCTTACCAGCTTTACCTCTAATAACCTAAAACCTATCCATTTAATAGACTACTACTCATCAAATAAAAAAAAGAAATTAACTATTGATAGGCAACATGGATGAATTGAAAAACAATTATGGTGGGTAAAAGAAGCCAGATTTAAGTAGCAAATACTGTATTATAACATTTTCTAAAATCCTAGAAAATACAAACTAATATATAGTGACAGAAAATAGATCAATGGTTGCCTGAGCTTGAGGTTAGCACGGGCAGGGTGATTACAAAGGAACAACAGGGAACATTTCTGTGGGGTGGATATGTTTACCATCTTGAATGTGATGATGTTTTCACAGGTGTATAAATATGTCACAACTTATCAAATTGTGTTAATTTAAATGTGTACAGTGTATTACATATCAAATATACCTCAAACTACTTCTTAAAAGTTAAGCATATACCAGAGAGGGAGCCAAGATGGTAGCTTGAGTAGAACAGTGGAAATCTCCTCCCAAAACTATATATATTTTTGAAAATACAACAAATACAACTATTCCTAAAAGAGAGACCAGAAGACACAGGACAACAGCCAGACTACATTTACACCTGCAAGAACCCAGCGCCTCGCAAAGGGGGTAAGATACAAGCCACAGCCCAGCGGAACCCAAGTGCCCCTCAACCCCAGCTCCCCAGTGGGAGGAGAGGAGTCAGAGCAGGGAGAGAGAGGGAGCCCAGGACTGCTAAATATCCAGTCCTAGCCATCCGCACCAGAGCACAGACACACAATGCGTGGAGTGCTGGATACTAGGACAATGGGACTGTAAAACCTGTGAGCAGGTCCCAACCACCGGCATCCCTGGGATAAAAGAAAAGCGAGTGCCCTTTGAAAATCTTAAAGGGACAGGGGCCTCACAGCTGGATGGAAGCACTCCAGCACAATCAGCCCAGTAACTAGGAATCCTGGGGAACTCCAGGCGCACCAACCCCCTGGTTGACAGCGCAGCTCAGAGGTCCCTCATGGTGATAAAAAGCCTCCTGCCCATTTCCCCTCTGGCGCGACTCTGCCATAGCGGAAGAAGCCACACCCACAGCAACTGGGCAGAGCTTCTTCCACAGTGGCCAGGCAAGAATCAGACACCCCATCTGCACGCAGCTGCCCAGCACAAGCCCCTAGGGGTTGTCATTCTCTCAGGAGAGGAAGGCCACAAACCAGCAGGAAGGGATGATCTCCCAGCTGACACACGCACCAGCTACCTGCAACTACCTCTATCGCCATGAAAAGGCAGAAGAATTTGATCCAGAACAGACTAACAGAGACAACCCCTGAGAAGGAGATAGACCTAACCAATCTCCCTGGAAAAGAATTCAAAATAAAGGTCATAACCACGCTGATAGATCTTCAGAGAAATATGCAAGAGCTAAGGGATGAAGTCCAGAAGGAAATTACAGAAATGAAACAATCTCTGGAAGGACTTAAGAGCAGACTGGATGAGGTGAAAGAGGCCATTAATGAAACAGAAATCAGACAACAGGAACACAGAGAAGCTGAGGCAGAGAGAGATAAAAGGATCTCCAGGAATGAAAGAATATTAAGAGAACTGTGTGACCAATCAAAAAGGAACAATACCCACATTATAGGGGTACCAGAAGAAGAAGAGAGAGAAAAAGGGATAGAAAGTGTCTTTGAAGAAATAATTGCTGAAAACTTCCCCAAACTAGGGGAGGAAATAGCCTCTCAGACCACAGAAGTACACAGAACTCCCAACAGAAGGGACCCAAGGAGGACAACACCAAGACATGTAATAATTAAAATGGCAAAGCTCAAGGACAAGGACAGAGTTTTAAAGGCAGCTAGAGAGAGGAAAAAGGTCACCTACAAAGGAAAACCCATCAGGCTATCATCAGACGTCTCAATAGAAACCTTACAGGCCAGAAGAGAATGGCATGATATATTTAATGCAATAAAACAGAAGGGCCTGGAACCAAGAATACTGTATCCAGCATGATCATCATTTAAATATGAAGGAAGGATTAAACAATTCCCAGACAAGCAAAAGTTGAGGGAATTTGCCTCTCACAAACCACCTCTACAGGGTATTTTAGAGGGACTGCTCTAGATGGGAGCACTCCTAAGACTAAATAGATGTCACCAGAGAAAATAAAAACAAGCAAAGAAAGCAGACCAACCAAATACTAACTAAAGGCAAAAAACAAAATCAACTACCCACAAAAACAGTTAAAGGAAACACAAAAGAGCACAGAATAAAACAACCAACATATAAAGAATAGAGGAGGAGGAATAAGAAGGGGGAGAAATAAAGAATCACCACACAGTGTTTACAACAGCTCAATAAGTGAGTTAAATTAGACAGTAAGATACTAAAGAAGCTAACCTTGAACCTTTGGTAACCACAAATCTAAAGCCTGCAATGGCAGTAAGTACATATCTTTCAATAATCACCCTAAATGTAAATGGGCTGAATGCACCAATCAAAAGACCCAGAGGAATAGAATAGATAAAAAAGCAAGACCCATCTATATGCTGCTTATAAGAGACTCACCTCAAATCCAAAGACATACACAGACTAAAAGTCAAGGGATGGAAAAAGATATTTCATGCAAACAACAGGGAGAAAAAAGCAGGTGTTGCAGTACTAGTATCAGACAAAATAGACTTCAAAACAAAGAGAGTAACAAGAGATAAAGAAGGACATTACATAATGATAAAGGGCTCAGTCAAACAAGAGGATATAACCATTATAAATATATATGCACCCAACACAGGAGCACCAGCATATGTGAAACAAATACTAACAGAACTAAAGGAGGAAATAGACTGCAATGCATTCATTTTAGGAGACTTCAACATGCCACTCACTCCAAAGGATAGATCCACCAGACAGAAAATAAGTAAGGGCACAGAGGCACTGAACAACACACTAGAACAGATAGACCTAATACACATCTATAGAACTCTACATCCAAAAGCAACAGGGTACACATTCTTCTCAAGTGCACATGGAACATTCTCCAGAATAGACCACATACTAGGTCACAAAAAGAGCCTCAGTAAATTCAAAAATATTGAAATCCTACCAACCAACTTTTCAGACCACAAAGGTATAAAACTAGAAATGAACTGTACAAAGAAAGCAAAAAGGCTCACAAACACATGGAGACTTAAAAACATGCTCCTAAATAATCAATGGATCAATGACCAAGTTAAAATAGAGATCAAGCAATATGTGGAAACAAATGACAACAACAACACAATGCCCCAACTTCTGTGGGACGCAGTGAAAGCAGTCTTAAGAGGAAAGTATATAGCAATCCAGGCATATTTAAAGAAGGAAGAACAATCCCAAATGAAAAGTCTAAATCACAATTATCAAAATTGGAAAAAGAAGAACAAATGAGGCCTAAAGTCAGCAGAAGAAGGGACATAATAAAGATCAGAGAATAAATAAACATAATTTAGAAGAATAAAACAATTGAAAAAAAATCAATGAAACCAAGAGCTGGTTCTTGGAGAAAATAAACAAAATAGATAAGCCTCTAGCCAAACTTATTAAGAGAAAAAGAAAATCAACACACATCAAAAGAGTCAGAAACGAGAAAGGAAAAATCACAACAGAACCCGCAGAAATACAAAGAATTGTTAGAGAATACTATGAAAATATATATGCTAACAAGCTGGAAAACTTAGAAGAAATGGACAACTTCCTAGAAAAATACAACCTTCCAAGACTGACCAAGGAAGAAACATAAAAATTAAACAAATCAATTACCAGCAAAGAAATGGAAGCGGTAATCAAAAAACTACCCAAGAACAAAACCTCCGGGCCAGATGGATTTACCTCAGAATTTTATCAGACATACAGAGAAGACATAATACCCATTCTCCTTAAAGTTTTTCAAAAAATAGAACGCATTCTATGAAGCCAACATCACCCTAATACCAAAGCCTGGCAAAGACCCCACCAAAAAAGAAAATTACAGACCAATATCCCTGATGAATGTAGATGCAAAAATACTCAACAAAATATTAGCAAACCAAATTCAAAAATACATCAAGAGGATCATACACCATGACCAAGTGGGATTTATCCCAGGGATGCAAGGATGGTACAATATTTGAAAATCCATCAACATCATCCACCATATAAACAAAAAGAAAGACAAAAACCACATGATCATCTCCATAGATGCTGAAAATGCATTCGACAAAATTCAACATCCATTCATGACAAAAACTCTCAACAAAATGGGTATAGAGGGCAAGTACCTCAACATGATAAAGGCCATATATGATAAACCCACAGCTAACATCATACTGAACAGCGAGAGGCTGAAAGCTTTTCCTCTGAGATCAAACAAGACAGGGATGCCCACTCTCCCCACTGTTACTCAACATAGTACTGGAGATCCTAGCCATGGCAATTAGATAAAACAAAGAAATACAAGGAATCCAGATTTGTAAAGAAAAAGTTAAACTGTCACTATTTGCAGATGACATGCTATTGTACATCAAAAACCCTAAAGACTCCACTCCAAAACTACTAGAAATGATATCGGAATACAGCAAAGTTGCAGGATACAAAATTAACACACAGAAATCTGTCGCTTTCCTATATACTAACAATGAACCAATAGAAAGAGAAATCAGGAAAACAATTCCATTCACAATTGCATCAAAAAGAATAAAATACCTAGGAATAGATCTAACAAAGGAACTGAAAGACCTATACCCTGAAAACTATAAGACATTCTTAAGAGAAATTAAAGAGGACATAAACAAATGGAAACTCACTCCATCCTCTTGGCTAGGAAAAATTAATATCGTCAAAATGGCCATCCTGCCCAAAGCAATATACAGATTTGATGCAATCCCTATCAAATTACCAATAGCATTCTTTAATGAACTGAAACAAATAGTTCAAAAATTCATATGGCAACACCAAAGATCCCAAATAGCCAAAGGAATCCTGAGAAGGAAGAATAAAGTGGGGGGATCTCGCTCCCCAACTTCAAGCTTTACTACAAAGCCACAGTAATCAAGACAATTTGGTAATGGCACAAGAACAGAGCCACAGACCAGTGGAACAGAATAGAGACTCCAAATATTAACCCAAACATATATGGTCAACTAATATATGATAAGGGAGCCATGAACATACAATGGGGAAATGATAGTCTCTTCAACAGATAGTGCTGGAAAAACTGGACAGCTACATTTAAGAGACTGAAACTGGATCACTGTCTAACACCATACATAAAAGTAAATTTGAAATGGATCAAATACCTGAACATAAGTCATGAAACCATAAAACTCTTAGAAAAAAACATAGGCAAAAATCTCTTGGACATAAACATGAGTGACTTCTTCATGAACATCTCTCTCCAGGCAAGAGAAACAAAAGCAAAAATGAACAAGTGGGACTACATCAAGCTGAAAAGCATCTGTACAGCAAAGGACACCATCAATAGAACAAAAAGGTGCCCTACAGTATGGGAGAATATATTCATAAATGACAGATCCGATAAAGGGTTGACATCCAAAATATATAAAGAGCTCATGCACCTCAACAAACAAAAAGCAAATAGTCCAATTAAAAAATGGGCAGAGGAGCTGAATAGACAGTTCTCCAAAGAAGAAATTCAGAAGGCCAACAGATACATGAAAAGATGCTCCACATCACTAGTTATCAGAGAAATGCAAATTAAAACCACAATGAGATATCATCTCACACCAGTAAGGATGGCTACCATCCAAAAGACAAACAACAACAAATGTTGGCGAGGTTGTCGAGAAAGGGGAACCCTCCTACACTGCTGGTAGGAATGCAAATTAGTTCAACCACTATGGAAAGCAGTATGGAGGTTCCTCAAAAAGCTCAAAATAGAAATATTATTTGACCCAGGAATTCTACTATTAGGAATTTACCCTAAGAATGCAGCAGCCCAGTTGGGAAAAGACAGATGCACCCCTATGTTTATTGCAGCACTATTTACAGTAGCCAAGAAATGGAAGCAACCTAAATGTCCATCAGTAGATAAATGGATAAAGAAGATGTGGTACATATACACAATATACAGCCATAAGAAGAAAACAAATCCTGCCATTTTCAACAACATGGATGGAGCTAGAGGGTATTATGCTCAGTGAAATAAGCCAGGTGGAGAAAGACAAATAACCAAATGATTTCACTCACATGTGGAGTATAAGTACAAAGAAAAACCAAAGGAACAAAACAGCAGCAGACTCACAGAACCCAAGAATGGACTAACAGTTACCAAACAGAAAGGGACTGGGGAGAATGGGAGGGAAGGGAGGGAAGGGAGGGATAAGGGTGGGAAAAAAGAAAGGGGGTATTACTATTAGCATGTATACTGTGGGGCAGGCATGGGGAGGGCTGTGCAACACAGAGAAGACAAGTAGTGATTCTACAACATCTTACTATGCTGATGGACAATGACTGATGGGGTTTGTTGGGGGGGACTTGGTGAAGGGCAGACCATAGTAAACATAGTGTTCTTCATGTAATTGTAGATTAATGATAACAACAACAAAAAAAGTTAAGCATATACCTATCACAGGACCTAACCATTCTATTCCTAGGTATTGACTCAAGATTCAAGCAAAAAAAAGCACATATCCATACAAAGACCTGTATGTGAATGTTCCCAGCAGCTTTATTTGTAATAGCCAATATTTGGAAAAAGCCCAAATGTTCATCAACAGATGAATGAGTAGGTAAACAAATTGTGGCATTGTATAAGAAATGGCACTCAGCAATAAATAAAATGAAGTATTGATACATGCTACAACATGGATAAATCTCAAAGTAAATATGGTAAGTGAAAGAAGGAAGACAAAAGAGAGTACATACTATATGATTCCACTTACAGAAAATTCGAGAACATGCAACTTTCCTACAGTGAGAGAAAGCAGATCAATGGCTGCCTGGGGTAGGAGGAGGGATGGATTACCAAGTAGGAGCAGGAAACTTTGGAGGATGGTGGGTATGTTCATCATCTTGAATGCCGTGAGTTTTGGAGCATCTATGCATGTCAGAATGTATCAAATTGTACAATTTTGTTATGTGTAGTTTATTATATGGCAATAAGACCTCAATATTTTTTTGTAATGGATGTGAAATAGTAAAAGTACCAGGGTAATTAGAGAAATCAAGGGATGAAGATTCCAATGATCTGGTACAAGAAAGTATTGGCAGAAAAAAAAGAAAGAAAAAAAGTATTGGCTCAGTTAAACTGCTGTGTAATCATTAACAAGTCCCCATCACCTCTGGGCCCCTGTCTCTGGTTCTGTGATGTGAAAATGGTTGGACTTGATGCTCTTTAATATTTGTTCTACTTTTAACATGCTGCTATTTTTAATCATTGATACCAGGGTTCTTCAAAATAGACTTTAAAGAGACTATCACTGAGCTTCCTTAAGAGCTTTCAAAATTCTTATCAACTACAGAGATAGGTATGTCTCACCCTCCACATTTCTCTTCCTCAGGGAAGGAACTATATCCTCCCCAAACTGTGCAGGATATCGCAACAAATGCCCTAGGCAATAAAATGTTTTCAAGTGAAAACTGATTTACTCTTATCTTGGAGCTCCTACAAGGCCTGTAATTCTGCTGACATGATCCCAGAAATAACCTTCTGCTGTTCTAATGAGAACACAACCAAGGAAATCTAAGTTTAAGTGTAATTACCCTCTTTGACCTGTTCTTTCCAAAGGCAGAGGATGCAATGTGAGCAATACTAGCCTACCCTCCATCTGGTAGTTAGGAAAATGTAAACTCATGTTGTAGGGGGTGTTAGAGGGGGTGGTTACATTATAACTTATTGGTACTCAGAGTGAGCTCTCTTGGCTTTCTTTTTCTGATAAAATCTGGGATAAATCATGACCCTTGGCTTGTCTTACTGATTTCCTGTTAGAGGTTGTGGACTTTATTATTAGCCCAGTGTGTCTCTGCTAAGCGCCTTGGGAAATATGTTTCAATGTCCAACCACAGTCCCATCCCCCTCAACCAACTTCATGACTTAAAATATTCACAATATAAAACACCCAATTCTAATGCAGATATGAAAGCCAAAATATTCTGAGGCTTGTGACTGGACAGAGCTTAGGAGAGAGCTCAAGCCAGATAATGTTCTTTCTCATCCACTCCTGCATAGTGGAAATTTCCTTAAGGAGCCTAATCTTGATGGGTCTTTAAAGTACCTGGCTCAATGCCAGGGACCAACCTGGGAGTCAGGTGACCTGAGTTCTAGTCCCAGATTTACTACCAAGTTAGCCTGTGTCGTTGGTCAAACCATATAAGGTCAAATCATGAATGGTTCGTCTTCTCCTCTGTAATATGAGATCCACACTCTATTGCTGTGAGGAATCAGATGGGTTACCCAAATGAGTGAAGGGCTCAAGTAGGACTTGAGAGTAAGACACAGTGCCTTAATGCATTCAAGTTCCTTTAGAACTGACAAAAATAAAATGTGTGCAAAACGAAACTTGCCTGTGGCCTGTCATTTTCAAACTCTGGCCTCCAAGATTGCCAAGGTCCACTTCAGTCCTGAAAGCCCACGACTGTACAAGCCGAAGGGCACAGGACAATGCGTGTGTGGTGACAGACCAAGTGTGACATCCAGTGGTCTACTTAGCTAATGACACTTAGAGACTTCAACCAGCCTAGGGAATCCTGCCCTTTTAGGCACTTAACCTTGCTGAAAAGGTTTCAGTTGAAGGGAACTACAACACACAAGTATTCTCCACTGGGTTGCCGGCCCATGTATCCTACCCACACTCAACAGTAACTGTGAAACCAGTACCATTATCCACCAGAATGGGTATGAAAATATAAAGAGGAATAGAGGTTAACTAACTTGACCAATTAACTTGCCAAGCTTACAAGTAAGCAATTGTAACTACAGTCTGATTCCTGAATCCATATTGCATCTATCATTTTGGAACTTGGGAAAATATATTTCTAAAGTTCTATTTTCTAACTTTGCATATCAGTCTGAGGAAGATTAAGTGATGCCAAAAAATTAACTAGCTATAAAGAAAATATAGATTTAAAAAAAATTAACTAGGTACTTAGGGACAGAGCTGAGGCTGGGACCCAAATCTTGCAGAGATTTACCAATTAATTTTTCCATAATTAATTGTCCATAATAGAAATATCCTTTACTGCCACCAAGATCTCTGAAATACAAACCGTGATCACAAAGACCCTTTGTTTTATCTCAAAGAAAAGCCCCCACGTCAACAACAGGGAGATTCGACATGCTTTCTAAGTGCTTCCTGTCAAGAGTTGACCACAGAAAGAAGAATAATTAAAAGAAAACGAGTGTGTAGGCAGCACCATTAGTACAGGGCAGAAAAGTCTGAGACACCTCAAACTCCAAAGTTTCACTCCATATAACCTGGCATAATTAATGTCCATAATGATGACCCATAGTCATTAAGAGTAAATAATTATTTTTAGATTCCTATGTTTAATCAGGTAATGAAATACAGAATCTAATTTTAAAAGATTTAACATCCAAATTCATGAGAATGAAAATTTTTGTGCAGTTAAGTGGCTTATCTTGAAGACTGGCATTGGTTTGCCACATTCTAAACCCTTGAGCACAGCCTATAGGAATAACCAGATGACATCTCCTGTCTAGCCAGAAATTCTTCTACCACTAGTCTTAGGTTTACACTATAAACATGCAGCGCTGTTCCCAGATAAGGACTATTTCCAATATTCCTTGCCTGTTTTTCCCTGATAAAACCTAGTCCATTTCAGCTCAATTTCAGAGCAGAGTCACATTCAAGAAACAATATGTAAGGAATTCCATTCTTTTTATTTTCCAAGTGACTTTGAAGGGCATTCAAATATAAAGCCCACAGTAATCTTGGTAAAAGGGATCACATATTCTCTATATTTACTTTTCTCACACACTGCTTCTTCTCTGGGACTGACCTCTTAAGAACCCCCAGGAGAAGCTTTCTCTGCTTCTCTCCAACAAGGCCTTGTCTTCTGCCTGGAACTTCTCCCCTACACCAAAATCTGCCTTTCAAAAAAAACTCCCTGATCCACTTGTTGAGAATACATTCCTTCTGCTGCTGTTTTACGATTGCATTTTGGGTTCACATCTTGTTCATTCTCTCTTGTTGTTTTCCTATAATTATGCCTTACATTTCAAGTAGTCTTCTCCTAGTTCTATCTGGCAGAATCTGACTTTCTTGGGAGAACGGACTATATGTCTTTTTCTGTTTTTCACACAGTAGTTGAACAAGATATGTTGATGAATTGTTTAGTACTAATAAGCTGTTAAATTTAGCATTTCAGAGAAACTCAGAGAAATCTCCAGTTATTGTTTCACTTGCAACAGTTTTGATTTAAGTCCTCTGTAAAATGAGTTTTCTCTGCTTTTTGTTAGGAGCATCATTGAACTCCTAACAAATTATGCTTTTTGAAGATTTCTGGGTCCTTACTATTCATTCAACAAATATTTATTGAGCCACTAGGATGTGCCAGATGATTCTAAGACCTGGAGGTTGCATGATAAACAAAAAAATTTTTTTTTAATTACATAAGCTTAGAATGAATAAAACTGGGCAGAAGTTTATGAACTAATATTTACACTGTGTATCAGCTTTTCTTCAATAAAATGCACAGAGAAGGATGTATTCATGGCAATTTCTGGGATACTAGATTCCAGTTAGCCAAAATTTTGCCATGTTTGCTATCAAAACAAATGGAACAAGTCTTTCTAGAGCCTCTGCTTTACTTAGATTATTTCCTAAATGGTTTTACTTAAATTATTTTATTTATATCTTACAACCTTCCTATGAGGTAGTTGGTATTTCCAGTTTGCACAGAATTAAATTGACCTTCACTGAAGTTAAGAAAATTGTCCAAAGACACACACCTGGTATATTCCACAGGAGATCCGGACCACAACTAATGGAAAAGTGATTCTTCTCTGAACACAGTTGCCTCTCAAACTCAAAACCACCAACAGGGAAATGTCTGGAAGTAAAATCTTCCTCTGTTAAATTAAACAAGGAGGCCATTAGGCTGAGGCAGCTCTGATGCCATGGCACCTACATCCAGCAGAAGCAAACCAGATTCGAAGTTTACAAATGCCTAGATTCAAAATCGAAACCTAAGGATGAAACAGTCATAAACAGCAACTAGGCTTCAAGCTCTAGCCAATCAAATCCTTTCCTTTCTTTGCTTCTGAACTTCTCTATAGACCCTTTCCCTGGCTCCTGCGGGTGGTGCATTCCTAAACCACTTTCCATTTGGCACTTTCAGATTTGAACTGGTTCTTGCTCAAACTCTTGAAAATGTTAATATGCTTCAGTTTATCTTTTAATGCTTCTAACTTAAGTCAAGAAAAACCTGGTCATTTAAAAGAATAAAAGTAATCCCATGTGCATCTAGTAATTTCATTTCAGGGTCGTCCTTCTTTGCTTATTTCTCTGAAGAAATATCTGGAATTTCCTCTAATGAGAAAAAAAATGCCCATCCAGGATCCTTTGCCTTGTTTAATTAGAGAACTGCACTGTTGGGCCAGTTACAAAAGGTAGAGTCTGTTTATTTCTAACAAGAAGTTAGGGCTTTCCAAGGATTTTACTATTGTAGCATCAATTTCAAAAGTGCTATTCCATGCCAGCTTTGGATCTAAGATTTTCTTATTCCTTTCTTGTTCTTAACAAGGGATTCTCATCTCCATCTCTGCTTAAGTAATAGTGGTTTGTGAGGCTAATAATTTAGAACCAAAATGGTGCTCAAGGCCCCACTGTGGGTATCACTAACACACGGGGAAAGCACTAATTACATGTCTGGTAAGTCATATTGTATACATGTATACCTATGACCCTAAGCTCTTATCAGAGCCGCTTTGCATACAATTTGCTAGCCACAGCATCCGGGTTCAGTTCTCAAGATACTATTTGCAAAGGGCCTTTGGAACAACTTATGAAGAGGAATTTCCTATTGCTGCAAAGGTTTCTGTGGTGTCTGCACCATAGTCAGGCAGAATCACTTGACTTCCCCTCAGTGTGATTTCAGATTGGACACTGCCCCCATCTGTCCTTGAATTCTCCTGGGAAGCTCCTTACCTTTCAGCTTTGTTGACAGCTGTTCCTATGCCTAAATGGGCTTTTCACATAGCATTTCAAGCAGCCCTGTATCTATCTTACCCTGGAATTCTGAAGTTCTGATCATCATCTGACCTTCAGTGTTGCATTTGCTTCCTGCCCAGTAACTAGGTACTGCCTGAACATTTGAGGAATAAAATAAAATACACATGGATTAATTTGGCTTTGGATGTTTGCAGGAGGTAGAAATAGCTTTAAATTTCAAACTTCTAGAAAGAACTACTTGGGACATTAATGCGGACAAGAGAGATTTTTCTCTGCTTTATGAAGACCTTAGAAGGAAAAAATCTAAAAGAGAACTAGAAAGTGACTTGGACCATCACGTTCACTTTTTTTTTTACATTTAAGAATTAAAATATTCAATATCATATTGCTTTCAATGTACACTTTAAATATCTTACAATTTTATATGCCAATTACACCTCAATAAAACTGGGGTCGGGGAGAAAGCGGCTCTTTTGGTGGCCACACATTTTGCATTCATGAGGAGTTTACAAAACACTTCTCAGCTATATGAATTCTACAGGACCAGTGAAGTTTTGTGCTTTGCATAGGAAACACTGTTATTTGTAAAATAAATAAAGAGGGGCAGAGTGGACACCCTACGCTGTTTCCATGGGCAATAGGTATTCTCAAAGGAAAGATGGGAACAGGTTCTAAAGCCACCAATCCATTTATTATGCCCTTTCTGTGTGCCAACCTGTGTTCTAAGCATTTTATGTGTATTAACCCAAATAAGCCTCACAGCTTGCTCATAAGATAGTTACTAGGAATCTCATGATTAATATGTGATATTTATGGCTTAGAGAAATTAAGCATTTTGTCAATGATCACAGAACACCTAAGTGGCACTACTTAGTGTCAAACCTTGACATCTTAGCTCCAGAGTTACTAACCTCCATGCTGGCCATGGAGGGGTGCCACTCAGACCCCCTTTAAGAGAACAGTGAGCAGAGTCTACATCCTTCCACACTTCCCTGAGCTGCTCTCAGACAATGTCTGAGTGCAGCAGGGGTGTTAGAACTGGACCATCATTGCCTAACATGGCCTTCCCTGTGAAGTAGCCTTTACTCAGAGGTTCCCCATCAGCCTGACCAAGACTTTCCCAAGACTGTGCTCTGGTCTGAGGATCTTCCAGTGCAAACACTTCTGCTCTCCCCCTCTCTTTTCACAAATGCCAGATCTGCACTTCAGTTTGGAGTTTCTCCAACAGGTTTCTGCTTCCTCCCCTCCACCCTAAACAGGCATTTTCCTCACTAAATCTCATCTATGTCTCATCTTGGCATCTGCTTCTTGGATGACACAGGTGATATCATAAGTGGTCCAATAAAACAGGCAGTGTATAAGGTTTCAGGACTGGCTCACTCACTACCCAACTGGCAAGGACGACTCCTTGAATGGAATGTAGGGCTCAGATAGTCCCTAGCACAGGTGGCAACCCCACTGCTGATGATCACTGGTGTGGATCTGGGGAAATGCCCTTGTGGAAGGAATGTTCTTGGCAGTGACTCAGGTATTTGAAAGATATTGGAGAACAATTCCTACAGAGACAGGAGACTTGGTCATCATTGCCAAGTTATATTAATGCTCCACAAAAGGATAATGGGAAACTGAGGGTGGTGGACAGTCAGTGGCAGGCTGAGGGAACCTGAGGGCCACTTGGTAGCTTATCTCTACAGTGGAAAAACAAACAGCTGAGGAACACGTTCAGAACTTGATACTTAAAGTTGCAGAACTCTGGGGACATTTCAATATTAAGCAGGATTGGTGGTTCTAGAACCTGTTGTCATCTTTGAGTCTACCTATTGCTCATGGTATACTGTAGGGTGTCCTCTTTATCTCGCAAATATTTATTGAGTCTACTATGCATAGAATATGACTTTGCTGACTCTCGTAGTACTATTCTTGAATTCATGCAGTTACTCACATTTAAATACTTAACCAAAATAAGTCAGTTAAGTTAAGACCAGGGATCTGGCTGGGAAAATATGGGACCCTAGGATAGGGGATGGGGACACTTGGGAGGAGGCCTCCAAGGATCTGGGCTCTACAGACTCTTCCCAACACCCAACAAAGTGCTTGCAGAGGTGGCCCACCCCTCCACAGTAAGAACTAGCATTTTGCCTTGTGGGAAGACACGTAGATGTTTCTCCTTCACATGGCAACAGATAGCCCCCTAAGGCAATGCTGACTGCCAGGCTAACAGGTAGGGTTAAAGCCAGCAAAACTCAGCTCGGGAAAGCTGGGGATGATAAGACAGGAAAGAAGTTATACTCCCAGAACGAATGGCTAGAATTACCTTGCAAGTACTAGCAGGAGCCAATGGAGAACCCCTAGTGTTGGAATGTGAGTGTGCTCAATTAATGCGCCAAAGTGTAAGGCTGCATAAGGAAGAATGAACTGACATGAAATCCTTTTGAGACAAAGGATTCAGTATCACAAGAAGGGTCCCTAAGAAAGGGGCAAACCTACCATTAGGGAGGTATATTAGTTCTCTGTTACTGCTGTAACAAATTACAAGCTTATGTGGCTTAAAACAATACAAATTCACTATCTTATAGCTATGGAGATCAGAAGCCCAAAATGGATCTTACCGGCTAAAATCAAGGTGTTGGCAAAGCTGCGTTCTTTTTGGACACTAGGGGAAAGTCCGTTTCCTTACCATCTCCACCTTCTAGAGACTGCTTGCCCTCTTTGGCTCATGGCCCCCTCCTCCGTCTTCAGACCAGCAGTATGGTGTCTCCAAACCTCTCTCTCCATCCTGCCTCCATCCTTCACTAGTAAAGGCCCTTGTGATTACACTGAGATACACCTGGGTAACGGAGGAAACTTTCCCCACCCTTTACCTTAAATTAAGGCCCTTAATTTAATCAGTTGCTCAGTTCCTTTTGCCAAGTAAGGGAACATATTCACAGATTTCAGGGATTAGTACATAGGCATTTTAGGTGGGGAGGGGATTTATTCTCCCTAACACAGATGACCTTTCTTAATTGACATATAACATTGCATTAGTTAAAGGTGTACAACTAATCATTTGATCTGTGGTATACATTGCAAAATGAATACCACAATACGTTTAGTTAACATCTACCTCCTCACATTGTTACAATTTTTTTCTTGCAATGAGAACTTTTTAAGATACGATTTTTAGCAACTTTCAAATATGCGACACAGTATTATTAACTATGGTCACCATGGTGTACTTTACATCCCCAGAATTTATCTTACAACTGGAAGTTTGTACCTTTTGACCACCTTCACTCATTTTACCCAACCCCCTGCCTCTGGTAACCACCAATCTGTTCTCTGTATCTATGAGTTCGGTTTTTTCAGATTTTATATATAAGGAAGAACATACAGTATTTGTCTTCCTCTGACTTATTTCACTTAGCATAATGCCTTCAAGCTCCATCCATATTGTTGCAAGTGGCAGGATTTCTTTTTTCATGACTGAATAATTCCATTGTGTATAACAAGTTGCTCTTAAGAGCTTGGCAAAAAATGATGGCCCATTTTGACTGAAATAGAAATGCCTGAGTTTTCCTGGAAAATGGTAGAGGACACACAAAGTTTCAGAGACGTGGTGTGTGTGATGGAGATACTGTGAGTCCAAAAGTCACACCCATGGAGGCCCCAGAGCATGTGCCAAAAGAAGTGTACTGGTGAGAGGGGCTCCAGCGTCGCTAAGAGGTTCAGTGGTGACCCTTCTCTGCAGGAGACATGGTCACAGAGCTGCACTCATTAGACTATGTGAGGATGGTGAGCCACAAAGCCAGAGAGGCCAATAGACAGTGTTGTTAACCAGTACAATAGGGAAAAAGGCAAGAATAGAAGAACAGGAGGGTGAGGGCTACTGCCCCAGTAAGAAGCCAAGATCCTTTGCTAAGTTCCCAGTCCTGAATGAATTCTCAGATCCAAGACCCATTGACTGAAGAAGTGGCCAGATCCCCAAGAGGAAGGGTTCTGTAACACTCTGGCAAGAATATAGTGTAATGATGTCCCTCCCAAAGAGACACACACCTTTCTCTTCAAGTGACTCTACACTTGCTGGCAGAGTGTGCTCCTTCCTGGTCAAGCACAGGCTTTGGGGTCTAAATCATTCCTCTACAACTGAGGGGAGTTTTTGGAGGAGCTAAACTCCAAGAGTTAAAGTTCCCTGGATTCCTCAGACAAGTAGACATCCGGCAGGCTTGACCTTTAATCTCTGGAGCTTTGACCTTTGTTCTGTGACCCCCAGGGCAGTGCCCACTATTAGGTATGTTCGCTTACTTTTGAAATGTGAGGCAACAGACTCTGAGAGTCACACGGAAAGGGAGGGATAGAGCCAGGACTCAAAGAGCACACATAGTCTTGTCCCCTATCCTGAGGGCTCCTCTCATCCACCTTCACATAGAAAGTACCCAGAATAATCTGCCTAAAAATAGTTAGCAGACAAGGGATCTTCTGGGGTTATCTGTTCTTTAACAGCTGTTTCTTATTGGTAAAGTACAAAATGTACGATCCCATCAGGAGATTGCCTTTGAACATCGAATCTCAGAGAATTAGACTATAAATTCTGCTTTCATGGCTAAGCACCCCAGAGCCTGGAACAGACCTTGTGAGGGTCTAGAGCTGATGCTTATTATGCCAGTAGGAGAGACATCCTTTCTCTCCAGGTAGCCTCCAAAGTGAGGCCAGCTTGGGAAGTAGATGGTGGAGTTTTCAAGGAGTGTCAGACAAGGTCCCTCCGGCACAAGCAGGCTACAGCCACTTGCTTCTCCAAAAGGAGCCTTTCAAGTGTCTCTATCCCCAGGAAAGGCCAGCTGAAAATGGGGAGCTCTTGTGATCCCCACTCCTTGCCAGGCAGAAGGTCCTGTCCTCTGCCAGGTGAACACTCAAATGCCCCATGCAGAGGAAGTGTTGTGCAGTTGGGGTCAGGGTGTGCCTAGGATTCAGGTCGGCCTCGGCTCCGGTGGCAGCCCTGCCACTCTCTACTACCTGCACTGTGAAAGTTGTTTCACCTCTCTCAGCTTTAAAATCTCTGTTGTAAAATCGCACAGCTGTACTGAGGTGTAAGTCAGCTAACATTCGGGGGGCCTCCAGCACTGTGTCGGGCACCCGAGAGCCCAACATAGGAAATGCTTCTTAATAAGTAAGCCGTGTCCATCTACATTTAAGAAACTGAATAAACAGATTTCTTGCCTTCTAAATCTAAAAACCTCTACTACACTAATGTACATCGTGAATCTGAGAAAGGGATGGGTATACAGTGGTTCCCAAACTTTCTGGATCATGGAACTTCTTTCATGACGCTGATATAAAAAATACTGGGAATACCAATGTGCAGCAAAATCAAAGAGATCCTTAATGAGCACCACTTGCCTCCCTTCTCCCACTCTGACTTCTTTTCCTCTGAAAATTAATATCCAAAAAGGACACTTCGGTCCTTGTGGCTCCAAGGACATTAGAATTGTACCTTTGGGTTTTGAGTTTTTAACCTTCAACTCTACCAGCTTGAAACTGGAAACAAATGATTTATCATGTGTCGAAAACATTCTCATGATTGAGGTTTGTAGTGAATTTAAAATGGTGTAAAGACTTCTCAAAAAGGTTCACCTATTAAAATACTATAATGTAAGTGCAGCCTAACTATGAAATTAAGATATGTCATCTTCAAAGCAAAACATTGCCTCTCATTGTCATCTGGCATACTTTTACAGCCTTTGTATTCCTGCCTGATTCAGTAGATGGCACTGCAGACTTAACGTAGAGGAAATCCCCTGGAGCAAACGCAGATTCACCCTGGGGTGAATACCCTGCGTTTTTTTTTTTTTACCCTCTTTAATGTCCAGTGTTGTCTATCAGCCTAGAGTAAAACTTGTATATTTTGCTGGAGGGTACAAGAGGTGAAAGTAGTTTAAGAAATTGTTTTCTGCCCCTCCTAGAAACTGCTTGCATTTTATATCCCATTATCCCCCCGAAATGGAAGATTTATGGAATTCTGTAGATCAGGAAGGCAAATAGAGGTCCATCATTTAACCATTAACCTAAGCCCTGTACATGTTAGGCAGTGTTGATCCATAGAGCACACCTTTCCACTGGACCCAAACACCTCTCAATCCTTTTCAATACACTTCTCCAGGCAGCCACTACGAGTCAGGCAACAGACACCCAAAATGAAATCTATTTATACCTGCCATAGAGCTCAGAGACTTTCAAGATCAAATCCTTGATGAGATTCAGAGTAGTTAAGAAACATCCAAAACTTACCAGATGATTCATGACACAACCAGGACAGGGAGCCAGACCTCACTGATAAGTTTTTATTCTACCCTGTCTTAATCCTCTACTGCCAAGAGGCAGACTATTTAAGTACACGTCCTGAAGATCAAGTCCAGATAATTAAGCAAGAAAGGTCTGCCTGGTCTCAAGTGGCCCCATTCTTCTTTTGGAGAAGGAGAGAGAGAGGTAGAGCAGGCAGAAGGTAAATCCAAAAGCTTAATTAACCACATAAATGAGTAGGTTTATTTCTGGGTTCTCTATTCTGGTCCATTGATCTATGTGTCCATTTTATGTCAATACTATAGTGTTTTGATTACTATAGCTTGTAACATAGTTTGAAATGAGGGCTATTTTTCTTAATCTTTGGATAATCTTTATACATTTGGTATATTGGTCTTTCATCAGGAATTTAATTAGTACATTGTTTTCCAGTGTGTCATTTGTCTTTTGTCTTCACTTAAAGCATTTTTCCTGATAATTTAAATTTTTATTAGCCATATTTACTTTTTATTTTATTGCCCAGGATTTGAAGTAAAAGTAAAGAATATTTACTCTCCTGCTAAGTTTTAAAGTAATTTGCCCATTCCCTCTAGCGCTCACATGGTTTCACGTGTCTTACAGTGTCCTTATCTGGCCTTAGTGTCAGGGTAATGCTGGCCTCAGAAAATGGCTTTGGGAGTGCTCCATTCTGATTCATGAGGAAGCATATTATACACGTGCCTTTTCAACTTCCTTATTTCACTTTAAATACAACTAAGGACAATTCTGTTTCAGTTTATAGATACTTTTCTTATTTTTTTATACTTTCCTAGTACCACAGTCTATGCATATGCCATAGGGTATTATTCAGTCCTTTGTTGTTAAACATTTGGATTCTTTCCAATATTTGGTTTTTTTCAAATCATGTATGAGAAGGTTCATATTAGCTGTGGGAAGAGAGAGGTCAAGAAGGTCAGTTCATCTGCTTTCGGTGTAGGTCAGTGTTTTACAAAAGTTCTCTTAGCATCGTGGGATTCTCATGAAGGCCTTACCACAGTGGAGGTACAGGAGAGATGATACCTGTTGGGGGAGATGACCAGACTTTTCAGTGTGAGCATCCCAGCACCCACCCAGGAAGAGATATCATATTTCCCACAGGACTCCAGGCCATTTTATGCTAAAAAGGGGACATTAAAATACTACTTGGTTGATCCAAACAAATTAAAATGTCCTCCAATAATGGGATGCTTTCTCTTCAATAAAGTCTTTAAGCATTCTTTTATTCATGAAAGCATTTCCTGAAATAGAAAATATTCATTTATTCAAGCATGAAGTGAGTCACCCACAAGGGAGAAAAAAACTCAGTTACTTTTTGTTATACTAGCTCTCTGTGATATGAATGCAGCCATCTTCTGCTTTAATTTAAAACTGGCACTACCAAATTCTTAAAGCATATTATAATTCCATATATATATATATGATATTTGTAGGTTTACCCAGAATCCATAAAATGTCAATTCCCAAAATTATAGAATGTTCATTCTCCATAGAAGGTTAGAGCTGTATCATAGTTAACTCATTTGTTTTTTTATGAAATGTACATTTGTTTCAGGATTTACTCTAGTCTTTGACTATGATAGATGACACTCAATGATAGATAAGACCAGTTGCTATAAATGACCCTATTATCTGGGAGAGTAAACAGATATAATTACTAGGTTCTGTACACCAGAAGGTACCCAAATAAGATCTTTTGGCAGGAGCCCTAAGGGGTGGACATTAATCCATCAGCCAGTATATTCATTTCCTAGGACTGCTATAATAGCATACATAATACCACTCACTGGGTGGCTT
The DNA here is from genome assembly GCF_040802235.1 of Manis javanica. Taxonomy (NCBI): domain Eukaryota; kingdom Metazoa; phylum Chordata; class Mammalia; order Pholidota; family Manidae; genus Manis; species Manis javanica. The sequence continues at coordinate 64,257,587 of NC_133162.1, forward strand.
AAACAACAGTAATTTATTATCTTACCTTTCTGGAGCGTAGAAGTCCAAAATCACATTGACAGAAAGGTTGGTTTGTTCTGAGGCTTGTGAGGGACCATCTGCTCATGCTTCTCTCCTTGATTCGGGTGAGTTACTGACCATCTTTGGCATTCCATGGCTTGTAGACACAGCACTCCAGTCTCTGCCTTCCTGTTCGCACTGCGCTGTCCTTGTGTACATCTCTTTACATTGCATTCCTTTCACAAGATACCAGTCATTCTGGAGTAGGGCCCTACCCTACTGTACTGATCTAATCTGCTCCAATATCACCTCATCTTGGCTAAGTATATTTGCAATGACCCCATTTCCAAAAAAGGTCTCATTCTGAGGCTCTGGGGGTTAGAACTTCAACACATCTTTTTGTGGGACACGATTCAACCCATAACTGGTAGAAGAGTCAAAAAAAAGGAAGAAGAAGAAACAAGAAAAAAGAAGAAGAAGGAGAAGGAGGAGGAGGAGGAAGAAGAGGAAGAGGAAGAACAGGAGGAGGAGGAAGAGAAAGAGGAAGGAGAAGGAGGAGGAAGAGGAGGAGAAGGAGGAGAAGGAGAAGGAGAAGGAGAAGGAGAAGTCATTGCACTATTTTCCCCAGATCAGCTAGTAAAGGTTTGATTTTATACAACTATGTTGGTTTTTGTCTTAGCCACAGGAGAAGAAAGTAACTTAATTATGGCCTTGATGGTGGCTGTAATCAGTATAGTAGTTAGAACACAGTTTTTAGCTGTTCTAACAGTGAAATGTAATAGTGAAAGTGGAAAGGGGTATATATTTTCCCTTTAATCATCTGAAAATAACCAGTTAAGGGACGATTGACTGTCAGGGACTCTCAGGGACCTGGGCATCTTTTCTCTGATTGCCAGTATGTACATGAAGGTTCCATCTCTGGCCTCCACATGGCTGCTCCAGCTCTTGCCATCATGTCTGTTACACAGCTATTAGGAAGGGAAGTAGAGTAAGAGAGCGTATGACTATTCCTTTTGAGAACGTAAGTGGGGAAATAGAATGTATCCATCGCGTCTCTCATCCCACTGAACAGAACTTGGTTGCTATAGCCAGCTGCCAGATGCAGGCCTGGGTTATCCCCGGGCTGACAAATGTAGTCCTATCCCTAGGACCAGTTAGAACTATCATTACGGGAGGAATACGGAATGGCCACTAGCTGTCTGCCACATCCAATCAGCCCAGTAACTCCTCGACCACATGCACAGTGCTTTCTACCATTCTTATGTTTCAAAGGCTTAATTCAACCCTGTCAAGCTTCTCTGCAATATTTGATGTAATTGACCTTCTTCTTACTTTCATCTTACTCTCCTAATTCTCTAATTGTTTCTTCTTAGTATTTTCTGGTCCTCCTTCTCCTTCCCTTCCTAAAGCAGATGTTGCCCAAAGGCCTGTTGTCCCAGGCTGTTTTCACCTCCTAAAAGCCTTCCTTGCAAGTCATCAACTCCCTTGATTTCCACTATTGGTTTGAAATTGATGCTTCCCATATCTCTATATTTTGCTCTACTTTCTCTCCAATCCTGCCACCCCACATTTCCCACTGCTTGCTGCTCTTTGCCACCTGGACATCTTGTCAGAATCCCATACATTCAAAACTAGAATTACCATCATCCCGCTGAAATCACTGCCTTTAACTCTGGCTTCTGTTTATACAGTTACTATGGCCCAATGTTTCAGGGCTTTTATTTTTTGAAACTATCTTTCTCTGCCTCCCACCTGTCAATCAGTAAGGCACATCCACTTCAACTGTAAAGGCGTATACACTCCTACCTTCTGACCCATTCTGATCCCCATAACCTGTCAGTCCAGACCACTCTATAAGCTTCAGTTACCACCCCCATCCCAATTATTTCTACCGTAACATGAGAGATGTCAAAATTACAACCTTGAAAGAGATGAGGAAAAGCATAATATCTTTGGGACAAATCATGGATTCAGTTCACAATGGAGGAATTTTTTATTTCTCAGTCTTTATACTTACATGCATCACCTCATATAGTACTCAGTGGCATCTAAGTTAATTAACAGCTAAGTAAATTAAGCATATACCACATGCCAGACACTGTGTCAACAGCTTCACCTTATTTCAGTCTCACATACTAAGAAGATAAGCACTCTTACTGTTCTCATTTTATACATTAAGAGATTAAGGTACATTAAGAAACAGTGGTTTTGAGAAGTGACTGGTGGTTACCATGAGGGAGAGGCTGGAGGGGTAGGGGTACGGGGATAATAAGGCACAAAAATTCTCACTCCTAATATAACTTGGTCATAGGAATAGTAGGATGGCATGGAAGAATATAGCTAGTGATTCTGTTACATCTTCCTGTGTTGATAGATAGTAACTGCACTAGTGGGGGGTGAGGATTTAATAAGATGGGTAACTGTTGAAACACTGTGTTGTATATTTGAAACCTATGTAAGTTTGTATATCAACAATACTTCAATTAAAAATAAAGAAAGCAAACAGAAAAAAAAACAGTGACTTTAAGAAATTGAATAATTTACTCAGGATCTTACACTGGGTAAATGGTAGACCTAGGGTTTGAATCAATTAGTATCCAGAATATTCTCTCTTAACCATAAACTTATACAACCCCTTAGAAGGTCCTTACTGCTATCACCATTTCACTAAATAGGGTGACTTCCAAGGTTACAGCCATAATTCAATCCAACTTAACCAGACTCCAGGGTCTGGGTTCCATCTTTCATACAACTTCCAGTTTATGCCCAAGGGTTATAAGCTACTCCTCCATCCCAACAACATGTTTTGCATTTGTGAACTTGAAGTTAAAAGAAACTGGTGAAAGAGGGGCAAAAGGCCAGCACAGTATGATCCGGTTTGGGGAAAGCATCCAAAATGTACAACTCTCCTCATCATGGCGGCACCAACTTTATTTATAAAATAATACATGCTAGTTGATTGAAATTCCACTTAAGGATTTCTTTCTCTGCATTACCACCTGGATTCACTGCCCGTTTAGGGTATGTGATTGGGTCCCTGTTGGACTTCTTATCCAAGTATGCAATTGCTAGGATGTTAAGTTCTTGTGTTCATTTAGCTTACCCTGATCTTAAAGTAAAAGGCAAATCTGGCATATTGAATAGAAAAACTACAAAAAATGAAGACTATCGTTACATCAATCTGTTAGAAGAGTGGTAGATATCCTGTTCTCCTCTGGGCAGTGTTGAGCCAATCCCAGGCTTCTAGTTCATTCATTATCCTAAAACATAGCCAGAGAAAAAATTAACAGAGGCTGGGTCTCTGATAACATGAAATTATGCTTGCCAAAGTACTTTGAATTTTATTTTAAAGTAGGTGGGTCAGTTCTTTAGTATTCATAAGTATTTATAAGATACAGGCCAGTCTGGACTCCATCTAAAGGGGAAAACTGGTCTTTATTGGCTGTACCTACCAATTCAGCAGGTATGAAAAAGCAAAAGGAAATCAAGATTTGGAAACATGAGATTGGCTGAAGCAAAAGAAGTCTCTTAATTCCGTTCCAAGAGACAGGGTCACAGCCCATAAAGACAGAAGGATGATACCCAATGTCACTGAAGACTGGGAACCAAAATCAGTTTCCTTGGTTATAAAAGATATGTTTTACTGAAGGAACAAAACAGCAGCAGACTCACAGACTCCAAGAAGGGACTAGCAGTTACCAAAGGGGAGGGGGGAGGGAGGGCGGTGGGGGAGGGAGAAGGCGATTGAGGGGTATTATGTTTAGTACACATGGTGTGGTGGGTGTCAAGGGGAAGACAGTGTAGCACTGAGAAGGCAAATAGTAACTCTGTGGCATCTTACTACACTGATGGGCAGTGACTACAATGGGGTTTTGTGGGGGGACTCAATAATATGGGTGAATGTAGTAACCACATTGTTTTTCATGTGAAACCTTCATAAGAGTGTATATCAATAATACCTTAATTTAAAAAAAGATACATTTCATTAGTATAGCAAAAGGAAAATATATTCACTCACAAGCAGGAAAAATACGAATACAAATATAAAAACAAACTGCTATTTATGAGGGCAAAGTTCAGTGCTCTATCTCTGAACGCTCTCCCTTGCACTCTATCCAACCTTGATAAACTACTTATATTCCCTCTATCTGGAACAGTGTAGTCACCTTGTACTCATGTGTGTAAACACACACACATACACGATTACCTTACCCTAACTAATATCCTTTAGGTCTTAGCTTAGATGTTGTATCTTCCAGGAAACTTACTGCAATATCCCCAAGACAGTTTAAGGGGCCATCTCTAACACTCTGCACTGCTGTGTCAGTATAGGTCCCTCTGCAGAATTGCCTGTTTACCTATCTGTTTCCTCCCTGATGTCAGTATCTCACTGTGTTTTCATCATTATGGTATCCTTGGGGCTTAGCATAATGCCTGCCACAAAGTATATAGGTGCTCAATATAAATTTGCTGAATGAATGCATACCTTTTGCAGTACAGAAAGCAAGCCTGTCATCATCAGGGTCCCAAGATGTGTTTTCTAAAAACATATTCCCTACAATAAAACTAGTCCCAATTATTTCAAAGAGCCCTTACGTTGGATATGCAGATGTGATTGTTTGCCTATTGTAGTAACCATTAGGGCAAGTCCTGAATACACTGCTCTGTCCTTTACCCAATGAAGTCTGAGCAGTGATGTATGTACTTCCAGGTGGAAGCTTTAAGAGCTTGTCCATGACTCCCCATGTTCACTTACCCCAATCATGGGAGACTAGATCCCTCCCCCTAATTATAGAAGCATGTTTTGAAAGGGAGCTTCCGGCAAGCTGAGTTCCTGAGTGACATGTGGAACAGATTCTCCCACTGACTCTAAAGGACACGTAATGAGATCGAGCAACGTACATGAATGTTGTTGCACAGCAAACCCATTTCGTTTGACACATTTATAGAACAGTAACTTCCACCACCTTTTCCTTCTTGCTATCAGAACTTGCCTTCCTCTCTAGAGGCAGAAAATACCAAATATTCCCTTTCTCAGCCTTCTTTGAAGCTATGTGGCATAATTCTGGACAATGAAATGTAAGGAAAATTCTATTTATGTTTCTACTAAATACTTTCCACCTTCCAAAAACAGATTCTGAGAACTCTCCTCTTCCTTTTTGCTGCTGCATGCAATTGCATGAAGACATGAGATCGCCATCTTTTGACTGATAGGACAAGCCTAAGAACTGAAATAAAATGCTAGGAAAGCCAGTAACATCTTTGAGTGGCTTAACCAAACCCTGAATTTGTCACCTCAAGATTCATTGCTATGTGAGATTGTAAATATCTTTACTGTTTGGACCCCTGTCGATCAAGAATATTTTGTTACTTACAGCTAAATGCATTCTAATTGTGTGAGAAATGTACAAATTTCCCTTTCTGGCAACGTATATGGCAGAAATTCCAAAAGCCAGTATATACTGGTAGGTCAGACTGGGATACCCAGGAAGCAAAAACATTATTTGAAAGAACTAAGTGCATAAAAGGATCATCTAATGATGGAGTCATCTAGCTAAAGATGAAATCCATGTGCTAATAATAAGAAAAGGACAGTGTGCTTGCCAACACTGGAGGAGAAGCATAAGAAGTTAAATTGAAAGAAGATATGCACAAGTATATTTATTCCTTTGTTCAATATTAGTTCATAAGACAATTTTATAATTAACTACCTGCCTAGGAAACTCTCAGTTGCAATAGCAGTAAAAAAATGTCAAACATGTATTTTACCAGAGTAAATCTTTGGAGGGCAGGAAGGAACTAATAAAGGGTTCCCTTATGTTTGAGTGGTTACTTAGAAGAGGTCATTTATATCACTTTCCAACCTGATTTACATGGAATCCACCACGATTTGTCCTTCTCTTAAAAAGAAAAATACTCATTCCTTTACATCATCTCTTAATAGAAATACTTTACTAAGTGTAATTATTAATCTACTATTAAACATTCTATTGAAAATTAACAATTTATCTACAACTCATTGAAAACTATGGAGGAATCATCAGTACTTTCTGAAGAAGTCACAGTGCCCTTAAAACTGGAGTAGACAGAGGACAACAAATAAAACACAGACACACTGACATGAGAGACAAAATCTTCACCGAAAGAGTTCCCCCACCAACCCAACCCCATTTTTTTCCATATTCGCCACCAATTTCTGGAGTTTTCTCCACATGGTTTGGTTCCAATGAGCCACTCCCAAAAGCAGACACAGGCAGATTGGATCTATGTTTGTATATTAGCCTATCAGATCAGCTTCTTCCTGGAAATCTTTTAGGCTTAAATGAAGAACGGTGGTATCTATAACATAGGGATCTGGTCTTACAAACTGCAGAAGGGAACTGCATAGGTTGGAAGAGATGGCAGCTAGTGAGAAAACAGGTTTCTGTGGGTTGAGTCCAAGCACATTGGTGGACAGAGGGCTGGGTGCAGAAGGGTCATTCAGTAGCAAAACACAATGGCTGTAAATGAACAGCAGGGAATCCCAGGCTGACTGAGGAAAGCTTCAGTGAGTGGCATGGAGGTGGTGGAAAAAAGTTCAGAAACTCTTCTGAGTCATGAGAAATACTTTGAAAATCCTGTCATCAGTTCTAATATAACTTACCTGTCGTGGGTCACCTACATTCAGAATCACCTGCTCTTTTAGGCTTCTGAACTTTTCCACTAAATACTGTGGTGTCATAAAGAAAAAGGATAACAACCATTTGCAATCCTGATACCTAATTCTCCAGCAGTTAACTTCCAAACAAGCAGCCTCTACAGTACTGATACATCAAAAAGTATTTGAGGCTCGCCCCAATGCAACATAGCTTGGTTAGTCATACATAAGTGAACATTAGCATTATCAATATTAATGTCATTACTATTTTCAAACTTTAAAGTTTATTTTTGAAATAAAGGTGGATTTTTTGCCTAAAATGCTAATGCTTTTCCATACACACAAAAGCATGACTTGGTTTTGGAAATTTGTAACCTGGAGGCTCCTACTTAACATGGATAATTTTAAAAGCGATTAGTACTTTCAAGTAATCAATGTTAGATTGTCAAATCTCATTGTTTGGAACATTAGGCTGGGTTCATAATGTTTAAAAAAATAACTTTCAAGACATGTTTTTCAAAACTGGGAGTCCTTTTCCTCCCAAATAATATCCAGTACAGATTGTATACAAGATATGACTTGAAGATTACTGACTTTTAAATGCCCCCCTAGACTTTATATATTTAGTATTTTCTTCCCCAAATGGTCACCTATTGACACTTACACATTCATCTCACATATGACCTCACTAATTTTCAAAGCCAGGCACTAGTAGAGCTCTGGGTCTAAGAGTAAGTCTTAATAAACATTATGATTGAATGGGTCCACGAGGGAGTGAGAAAAGAACAAACAAGTGAATTTAGAGCCTCTCCTTTGAGGACTCTCTTCTAAGCCAGTAATATTTCCATTTTAATATCAATACTAATGGCAAAGCTTTGTGGTTTGGGTGTATTTAATTAGTGAAAACAGTCAAAAATCAGTTAGAACAAGTCTTCAAAATAAGAGACACAATTCAGTGGGATAAGAGCACTTAGGGAAACAGAAGGCATGATCAAAATATTGCAAGTCTGACTTTTTCATAATTGCACTCAGAAAGCAATTCCAAAAATGATTTGAGCATCAACAAAACTCAGGATTAGGCATATTAACTTCAGGGTGACTACTTTAAAAGGCTATGCTCAATATAGAAAAACTGGCAAGCTAATTTTCATGCTAAGTTTCTCTAATTAGGTCTATACATTTATGATCAATGTGTATATAATATTTTTTAAATGTGACTGGTGGAAAGGTCCTGCATCCTGATGCTAACCCTAAATCCATAAAACTTCATTTTTCCCATATGCAAAGTGAAGTATCAAACTAGATAATCTCTTTAAACTTTTCCAGTGCTAACATTCAATAATTCTATCAATAAATAGTTTCAACATTGTTCACGTATCTTCAACCACTCTTACTAGCTTTTCAGAGGTTTCATACTGAGTAGAACTGTCCCTTTAAACAGCCATAGGGCCCCAAGGGAAATCATGCTTTAGGATGTAGACTATGAGGTACAAACCTGCTGGAGCAAGATAAATGAGACACACACATCTCATATATATACACACACATATCTCTGTCCCATTAGCAGTAAACTATCTGTTCCCAGACAAGAGCAATTATAGAAGTCATCACAATAGTTTCCATTCATATGAAATCAATTATATAAATCATACAGAGTACAGCTACTCTTTAAACTGCAAATTAAATTTAAAGCTAGTTTGTCAGCTTTTCATTAAGTAGTTACAACTTCAAAAGTGGAGGAGGTGCTTTCAAATGAAAGTATGACAGCAGGCTTGAGAAAGTTCTGTTTCCGATTGTGTCCAAAATATCTTATTCTATAGAGTCCAGGCTGGGCAGTATCTGGAATATGCCATTGTATTGTTGCATTGCTATGACCCAGTAATCCTTTGTGCCAATAGAAACTGTTGGTAGAAAACATACAAATCCAATTTTACTCTTTAAAAATGTGTGATTATTCATTAAATGAATATTTAGGGAGTACCTATGATAACCAAGGTAATGAGAGTATAGCAATGAACAGAACAGAGATAAATACTTACTTTTGAGACGAGGACCTTTAAGAGACACCAATTGTAGGAAAATCTTTACTTGTTCTACCTTTTTAACTACCTAAACTTGATCCTTCCTAGAAAGCCATACCCGATATTCAGAACATAGGATGTCTCCTGCTTTAGAACTGCTATAGTATCCTTTCAACTCCTGTCATCCTCTGCTTCAGTTGACATGTCTTTTCACATTTAGATTCATTTGTTAAAAATATATATTTAATAAGTGACATGCCAGACTCTATTCTAGAGGTACTAGGCATATGGCAGTGAGGAAGGCAGACATGGTCCAAATCTCATGGAGCATATGTTCTACTAGGGCAAAGGTGGAGAGAAAGGCAGTAAACAAATAATTTTAAAAGTGATAAGTGAAATGAAAAAGTAAGACAGAAATCTCTCTAAAGCAATGTCATTTAAGCTGAACCCACACATCTAGGGGAACAGCATTTTAGGAAGAAGGAACAGAGAATGCAAAGTGTCTGAAGCAGGAACAAATTTGGTTCATCCAAGGAGCAGAATATAGGTCAGTAGGATTAGGGCACAGTAAACTGTGGAAGGGTGGTTGAGATGATAGAAACATGGAGTCAGATTATGTTAGCCCTTGTAGACCATGACAGCAAGCTCAGATACTCTTCTAGATACAGTGAAATACAATGGGCTAACTGATTGATGTCCTTAGTTATGCAGAGAGTAAATCCCCTGGGCAGGGGAGGTGTGGTCAACATCCTATGATTCTCAGTGATTGGTCCAGTGCTGTCAATGAAGAGTTGATGATACTGCTGGTGCTGAACAAGGTGGAGGTCTATACATACCCTCAATGTTGACTGTTATGATTTTTAACTTTAAAAAATAAATCATCCTTTTTCATTATCATCATCATTTCCTTCAGTTTAACCTTATTTTAACAATAAATATGTATTATTACTTGTTTAAATATTACCTAGAGTTCTGAATATCAGAGGAAACATTATATTCATATTTATGCATGGCTATCAAATAGCCCACAACATGGTCAAATCTCTATTTCCAGCTAACCATGTGAATCAAACCAACACACAAATAATCACTTAGTTTGAGGCAATCTGAATTAGATACAAATTGCCAAAAATAGCCCACTTCCATACCACTCTCCTGTGGTGTGAAATTAACAGATTTGGGAACAGTAACACTTTCTTACAGCAGACCCATTTCTAAATCTTCAAAATATCCATTCAACACAGGTATTTGGCAACAAAAGGCACAGAGATAAGTCTCTGAGGAAACTCCATGAGCATATTCCTTCCTTACTTCAACCAATAACAGTCAAACACTCAAGTTCCTTATGTTTTAATAGTTCGAATGAAGAATCATTGACCATATGTAAACATGCAATACAGAAAGGTCACACTCTACAGAGCCACCTTAACACCTTCGTCCAGCACCCCTTTCAATCAATTTGCAAGAAGGCTAGCCAGCTTTTAGGGTTAAAGTTGGTGACCATGGAGAAAAGCACAACAGATGTTTATAAGAATGGAAACCATAACCTCATTAGCACCTAATCTTACAGAAACATACAGCACCACACTGTTTTGTAGAAAAATATAATCAAAATAAAGTCTAATAAATCAATGAAATATGGCCAGAAGGCTCCTTGGGAATTTGGTATCATTAATATCAAGTATTAAGCCAGTCTTCCCATTTGCTTTCCCTGCATTACTAACCAATTGTTTTCAAGACTTGAAAGACAAAATATTCGATAGGCATGCTCACCGAGTCTCCCAGGAGGCATCATTATGCACTATGTGCCATGTTGTTGAAGTGGCCTCATATTTCTCCACAGTGAGGAAGGTCTGATGGGTCTGAAATGCAATTAATAGAACTAATCAAACACCGCACAGTCACAGGAGGAAACTGCCTATAAATACTCCCTTTGTTGACTGCACACTAACCTACCAATACTTGTGTGAAAATGTACTCGAATTTCATCCTGATTCTTAGGTATTCACCTTAACATTCTATGTAATGTCTTCAGAATGTTGATTTATCCAGTCTACAAAAAAACATGATGTTTTTTAGAAAATTGACTGAATCATAATTTTAGAGCTGAGAGCAAATTTTTGGAAATTAGGGCAGAGAAATGATGGAATAAAAGTTGAGATTTAAAAAAGGCATAAGTCAAACCTTTTCATGACATGTTTATTGATCTATATTCTAAGACTTACTCTAGTTACCTCAAGATTTAGGAGATAAATGGGAAAGTTTCCTCATCTTTCTATTTCCAGGTAATGAATTATTAGTAAATACTGCTTCCTGAGTGAAATAACTGAAAATGATGCATAAATCTTTCCTTTTCCTAGGATGATAAAAACAATCTCTTTATTGTGTCATAATGGGTTCCTAGAAAGCACATCATAAGCAGATTTTATTCTCCCATTAGAAAACTACTGCAAGGATTTGTTTCAAACCCCAAGAATTCAGCTTCAAATAAAGCACAAATTTGAATAACACAACAAATTAAAAGATATAAAGATCATAAATCTCTGATTTTCCTAAAAAATCTTTAGATTGTAGCCCTTAGCACATGTGTCTGATTCACTTTATCCACCAGAGCCCTTTATATCTGTCATTTACAGATGTTTAAATAAACTGGCTGAACGTTCACTTATTTCTAGCTGGGCCATAGAATTTCTTAAAATTCTTCTCTAATTATTCAACTAATAGATTATATTCAATTAGGAAGTTTTCTTAACCATAATGACTTGTATAGAGAGTTGTTCCTGGCCATTTAGGACAGAGCAACATGACAGAAGCCTTAGATAGAGTAAGAGATAGAGTGGACCCTACGGTGCAAATTAGACAACAAGGCTAGGCCATCAATACATGAGCAATGTGACTGTCCTTCCCCCACCAACCTTAATCTCTTCCAGATACACAATTAATTAATTAATACAAATTATCAAATCTCTCTAGACCTCAGTTTATTCATCTGTAAAATAGGGATAATAAAACATAACCCTCTGGGTAGTAGTGAGGATTAAATTCATGAGATAATGTATGTAAAGCACTTAGCTTAGTACCTGTGAATAGTAAGCATTCAATAAATAGTGGTGAGGTTATTTACAATAGCCAAGATACAGAAGCAACCTAAGTGTCCATCTTTAGATGAATGGATAAAGAAGAGGTGGTACATATACACAATGGAATATTATTCAGCCATAAGAAAAAACAAATCCTACCATTTGCAGCAACATGGATGGAGCTAGAGGGCATTATGCTCAGTGAAATAAGCCAGGCAGAGAAAGACAAGTACCAAATGATTTCCCTCATTTGTGTAGTATAACAATGAAGCAAAACTGAAGGAAAAAAACAGCAGCAGACTCACAGACTCCAGGAAGGGACTAGCGGTTACCAAAGGAAAGGAGCGAGGGAGGATGGGTGAGGAGGGAGGGAGAAGGGAATTAAACGGCATTATGATTGGTACACATGGCATGGGGGGGTCACAGGGAAGACAGTGCAGCACAGAGAAGACAAGTAGTGACTCTGTGGCATCTTACTACACTTATGGACAGTGACTTCAATGGGCTATTGGGGGGGTCTTGATAATATGGGTGAATGTTGTAACCATAATGTTTTTCATGTGAAGCCTTCATAAGAGTGTGTATGAATGATACCTTAATAAAAATATATAAATAAATACATACATACATACATAGTGGTGAGGATGTGATGATTACTGATAATAAAGTAGAGAGAGAATTGTTTTATGCTAAGCCCCAGAGTATTCTTAGAGATTAATTCTAGTCTCATTATAGTGCTTTAAGCATTTTGCTCTCCTGCCTCTTTGTGACAATAATGATGATAATATTTCTCCACCCTAAGGATATCAAATGATACCAGTTTTACTACACCACTGCAATATCTTCAGAAAATAATGTTATAAACATGTAAATATATTGGCATAGCTTGACTGCCTAGAGAAATTATTTCAAACAGGTGCATATTGACTAAATCAACATTTTCACCCAATGTCATATTTGACAATGTCATATTGCCACAATTGTTATCACAGCAATGATATTTTAATGAACGGAAATGGGAAGGCTCATTAGGAAGAAAGCTATTTGGATTATAAGTGACAATGGGTCCTGGGAAAAACTTCTCATTGAGACCATAAATGCAATCCTCATGCTAAAAAATCTGACCTTGAAATCACTTTCAATACCTATTATCTTTTTCCTCTACATATTTCTTTATTGTCTGAATTTTTGTAACTAGGATGTGTCGAGTTATTGCTTATCTAGTTACAAGAACATTCTAAGGTAGTTACAGAGAAGCACAATGACTTTATTTTGTTAACAGATATATTACATATGTATGTATATATACATAAAGACATATACTTCATGATTATCAGGTAAACATAAATTTATTTATATCATAAAAACAGAAAGGTATGAAATGATATGTACTATTAACAGTGATTACCTCTAAAACAGAAGAAAGAGGGGTACTTTCACATTCTATTTTCAGCGCCCTTATACTGTCTGTTTTTACACTGGACATGTATTTCTTATGTCATTTTTAAAGGTTAATAAATAAATATCCTGTTAGTACCAGGAGCAAAGAGTACAGAAATGGCCAATGCTAGAAAAAGTAAAGCACATGGGCCAGGGCTCTAAGCCAGGAGGGCGTCCACCCAGGCACCCACGCTCACTGCACAGCAGCAGAGGTGGGATGAAAAGGACAGTGTTGGAGCAGGAGGAGAAGAGCCCAAGAGCGGGTAGGAAAGAGCCAAAGAAATACTTCATTCTTAACTCTTTGATTGTTTTACCAAAGTTTCTAGAGTTTTGACACTTTTTCAGGAGACAGTGTGGTTCCCTATGCATTGTGCTCCATGTGGTCCTAAGCAGAGCCAATTAAATGTTTCCTGTGTGCTTTTTTCCCCAGACTCAGTTCCACATTAACTGTTCCAACTTAAACTTTTCCACTTAAAAAATAAGATGAAAAATAAGTTGGAACATTTTATCTCTATGTTGGTAATTTCTATTGAAATAGTCAAGTGAATAAAAGGCCCAGAGGCAGATTTTAATTTATAAAAAGAATCAGTGATGCTTACCTTGTTTTCTGCTGAATTCTTTGGGTTAGCACCAACAAATGTAACCTCAGCAACTTCTCCCTGAAAATAAAAACTCATTTTATGAGTTCTAAGAAAACCATTTTTTGCTGTGCTTGTATTTGGGCCATGACTTATGAAATGTTCTAGGATTCTAGCTACCTATATAGATTCTATTCTATTTAATCAAGTAAGCTCTGAGAACATTGGAGAAAATACCTTTGTAACAATGGACGTAGGAATTCTTGACCAATAAATTACTCCAGAATTTTTGGCCAGTGAATTTTCTTTTGGTAGATTCAGATATAAAGGAAGATATAAAGCTATAGTTTACTAGTGACAGCACATTAAAATGGTTTCTTCAGCCTTTGAATTTTCTTATATCTCCTTTCCCATACACATACAGGAGATGGACTAAATTAAATGAGAGCAGTGAAAACTTCCATGGATGACTTGTACTTGCACTTACACTACTACTTACACATGTAAGATACAAGATGGAGAGACAGAGTGTATATATATCTTGCCCCCTGGAACAACCAAAATAGCTGGACAAATATGTATTGAACAATGGTTTTAAAGACAGTGGACAATGAAAACAGTGATCTTTGAATGACAGAAAACAAACAAGATGAGCCCAACAATTGCCCAGCTTAATGCCTTCAGAGAGTTTATAGGTCACAGCAGAAGGAGGCAGAATTCAAGCAAAACCAGGCATTCTACCTAAGTCAAGAAACTGATGTGGGAGTCCATGAGGACCAAGTGGTCTTGACTTCACAGGGTAAAGCAAAAGAGAGAAGAGAGCACACAGGGAAGAAAGCTACTCAGAGAGAGAATTCTGGAGATTTGCAGAAGGCATCCTTCCACTCTGCATGAATGTAAGGGAGCTGTCTGAAGCGAAGAAAAGAATCAATTAAAAGAATTAGAACAATCCTGGGATGATGCAGAATTGAGAAGAGTTCCAGTTCTCACTAGCAAGACCAGAAAACCTCATAATTCAAAAGAGTTTTACCTCAGTGAATGCAGGGGTAGAATAATGGCTTTCCTGGCCCAACCTAAAAAGTTACTAACACTCAAAGGGATCAAACTCTTTCCAAGTAATTTAATAACACCTAAAACAAAGCTTAAAAATATCTACAGGAATAGAAAAACATCCAGCAACTAACAAGATAAAATTCACAATGTCTGGCATCATAGGAGAGAAAAGAACTGCTCATAACGGGAAGACTCTCAATCAAAACTGACCCATTAATGAAACAGATGATAGAATTAGTAGACAAGGACACTAAAATAGTTTTTATAACTCTATTCTGTATGTTCAAAAAGCTAACAGAATGAATGAACATGTTAAATAGGCATGTTGAAGACATGAGACTTAATCCACACCTCTAGCATAAAAATTACAGTGTCTGAAAAGAAAATACATTGGATGGAAATAGCAAATTAGATATCACTGAAGAAAAGATGACTGAATTTGAAGATATAGCAATAGAAACTACACAAAATAAAAAATGGGGGTAAAAGATTGAAGAAAATGAATAGAGCAGCACTGAGCTGTGTATCAACTTCAAGCTGCCCAATATATGGTAACTGAACTTCCCAAAAGATTGGAAGAGAGGAATAAATGCAGAAAAATATTTGAGGAAATAATAGCCAAAATTTTCCAAATCTGCTGAAAACTATAAGCCCATAAGTCCAAGAAACTCAGTGAACCCCCAGCACAAAGACCAAAAAAGAAAATTACTTGAAGGATCATTACCATCAAATTGCTTAAAACTAGAAATAAGAAGAATAAAATTCTAAAAGACACAAGAGAAAAAAAAACACTACACAGAGAAGAAGATACATAAGGATGACAGCAGATTTTTTCATTGAAAATAATGGAGACCAGAAGACTATAGAGCAACAACTTTAAGGTACTAAAAGAAAAATCTGCTAACCAAGAATTCCACAGTGAAAATATTCTTCAAAAAAATGAAAGTGAAATAAAAACATCTTCAAACATATAAGAGAAGAGAGAATAATGTTAAATGAAGTCGTTCAAGCAAACAGAAAATGACACTAGATGGAAATTTTGACCTACATAAATAAATGAAGAGCTCCAGAGACTTAGTGTATAAGCAAATATAATTTGTTGTCTTATTGTTTAAAACTTTTTTTAAGACAACTACTTTATTTAAAGTAAAAATAACAATCCATGGTGGAGTCCATAAATTATATAGAAGTAAAGTATATTAAAACAATAGCACAAAGACCAGGAAGAAAGAAATGGAAGAACGCCACTAGTCTGACTGATTAAGGAAAAAAAAACCCAGAAGGCATAAATTATTACTACCAGGAAGAAGATATGGGATATCAACATAGAATTTATAGATATTTAAAAGACAACAACAGAAAATCAGTTAATTACTTCATGTCTATATATTCAGTTATTTAGATGACATGATATGGACAAATACCTTTAAATATAGAAACTACCAAAGATCATTCAAAAAGAAATAAATGATCTCAATAGTTAAAAATTTAACACATTGTACACTTTAAAAATGTATGACTTCTTGTAATTCAATTACACATCAATAAGCGTGTTTTTAAAATAATGAAGTAACGAGAAAGCAAGCCTTCCCATCACTTACCATGGCACACAAGAGCTTTTATAGGTAAGTTTCCACCTGCTGCTCCACCTCAAGCCCTTTACATGCTATATGCACCTGCGGAGATGTGTCTTGATAGGCACAGTGAACTCCTATTCGTCCTCCAAAGCCTAGCTCACATCAAAACATTTTTTAATAAAAACTTTCTATGGATTCAGAATCAATGATGACCATCTAAACAGAGATGTGCCATTTAATTATTTGCTTCTCTTTCAACTCCCCTGAATGACTATCAATTTATTTTCTCCTTTTCTCCACTTTCACCAGTGAGATTACTAAATTAGTCAATGTCATTAGCAAAATGTTCCACATCCTGCAAACATCACTACATCCCTTACATACGGCATCTGCCCTACAGCCAATATTATGTTCATTTTAAAAAACTAAGCTTTATATCTGGTATCTGGTTAGTCAAATTGTCCTAATCCTTAAAAGTGTTCCTTTCCTTGTTTTTTTTTCCCCACATTCACTATTCCCTGTTTACTCACGCTCATCTTAACAATGAGAAACAACCCCATTACAGATATAACATGCCAATTAAAATGGTAGCAAACAGGCACTTCTGATGTGACAGAGTCCAACAGTTCAGTATGTCCTCTCCCCAAAAGGGGACTATATATGTAGACAAAACAGTCAAAAATACCCATTTTGGAGTTAGAGATATCAATTAAAAAACTGAGAAATGTTTATTCATTAAAACTAGTAACCTTTGAGAAGAGTTCACTCTGATGCTCTTGCTGGGGTTACATCCATCCTCTGTCGTGCTGAAGCCCAACAAGATGGGGATGGTCACAAAATCAACAGCTTTGTTCCTGCTGCCAAAAGGAACTCACTTGTTTGGAAATAGCCATTTAAAGTGGTGATCTCACTGGAAGGCAAACACTGAAAGCTAAGAGCTAAACTGGCAGACTAGTCAGGGATTTAGTAGTGTTTTGGGTAAGATAACCGTAGTAATCCTAATAAGCTCTCCTCCTATCCTGGATTGACTAGAGGCTATGAACATGCCAGTGCAAAGACCATAGAGGGCCCAAGCCATTCACACATCCCTGGTCAATGGAGTCTGTATGTAGGTGCAGAGGGCACATAGGGAACCTAGTGGAAATTAAAAGCTAGTGAAAACAGAAAACGATCTGAAAATTGAATGCATACCCCAGTCCACACAGATCTATTAGCAGAGACTGAAACTCTTACTCTTTGGGACATTGTGGGTAACACTGCAGTATTTCCAGAATCTCTTGCCTGGCCTTAGAGCATCTCCATATCAAAAGGTGATTACAAGGCAAACCAAGGGCATATCTGGACCGGAAAGGTTGGATGGGGTCCCCTTTTTGCAGCTGGGTCATGAGAGACACAGGTGAGCAAAAGTAGATGACTGCTTGTAAGCAATAAATGGGTTTTTCCCACTTTATTTCTCCCTTTGACTGATTTCAGCTTCAAAGGTAATTTTCCCTGGGCTGGGAACATATTTTCCCCTGGAGTTATAGGCATCTAAGCATAAACTATAATCATTATTTAGCTGAACATTAAATTATGTAACCACAGTGGCAACCCCTTGAGAGCCAGAATTAAAAGTAAAATCAAGAATGAAAAAACTGAGTAAAGATATCAGTAGCATCACACTGCAAGGGAGAATTTACTAATTTAGTCCGGACAAATTTTAAATAAGCAAACAAACAAAACCAACAGCAACTCTAAGGTAGAGGTGAAGCTAGAATTCAGAGTTTCTAAAACATAAAAAAATCCAGTATTCAACAAAAAAATTATAAGATATGCATATAAGAAATTATTGCCCATGCTAAACTAAGGGGGAAAAGCAACAATCAAACTGCCTCTCTGTGTCCTCAGATGTTGGAATCAGCAGACAAAGACTTCAAAGCAGCTATTATAAAAATGCTCTAAGAACTAATATAAATCATGTGCAAAGAATATTTTAAAAGTATAATACTGAAATAGAAATACCATTTGACCCAGGAATTCCACTTCTAGGAATTTATCCTAAGAATGCAGCAGCCCAGTTTGAAAAAGACAAATGCACCCCTATGTTTATCACAGCACTATTTACAATAGCCAAGAAATGGAAGCAACCTCAGTGTCCATTAGTAGATGAATGGATAAAGAAGATGTGGTACATATACACAATGGAATACTATTCAGCCGTAAGAAGAAAACAAATCCTACCATTTGCAACAACATGGATGGAGCTAGAGGGTATTATGCTCTGTGAAATAAGCCAGGCAGAGAAAGTCAAGTACCAAATGATTTCACTCATACGTGGAGTATAAGAACAAAGAAAAACTGAAGGAACAAAACAGCAGCAGAATCACAGAACCCAAGAATGGACTAACAGTTACCAAAGGGAAAGGGACTGGGGAGGGTGGGTGGGAAGTGGGGGATAAGGGTGGGGAAAAAGAAAGGGGGCCTTATGATTAGCATGTATAATGTGGGGGGGGGAGCACACGGGGAGGGCTGTGCAACACAGAGAAGACGAGTAGTGATTCTATAGCATCTTATTATGCTGATGGACAGTGACTGTAATGGAGTTTGTGGGGGGGACTTGGTGAAGGGAGGAGTCTAGTAAACATACTGTTCTTTATGTAATTGTAGATTAATGATAACAAAATGAATTTTTAAAATTATGAATTAAAAAAAAGACTTTACACCTAATAAAAATAGTAAAGGACATTTTTGCATCTAAGAAATAAAAGTTTAGAACTACCTCTAATGAAAAAAAAAAGTATAATAATGACAAATAGAAAATATTAACATATAGAAAACAAAAAGAAAATCACAACTGAAGTGAAAAATTCACTAGAGGGGCTGAATAGCAAATGAGATGTCAGAAGAAAGGATAAGTGAACTGGACTTTATCAATATAAGTGATCCTATCTGAAGAATAGGGAGAAAAAGAACATTGAAGAAAAATTCAGTGCTTCAAAAAATGTGCGACAATAAATATTCCAACACTCACAAAAAAGAAGTCCCAGAATTAGAGGAAAGAGAAAAGGACAAAAAAATTTTTTTTAAGAAATAATAGGTGAAAACTTCCCTATTTGGTGAACATTTTCTTACAGATTCAAGAAATTCAACAAATGTCAAGAAGGATAATCAAAAAGAGATTTGCATTTAGATACATTGTAGCAAACTGGTATGAGAAATAGACTAAAAGAAAATCTTAAAACAGCAAGAGAAAAATGATTCATTACTTATAAGAAAACTAAATTAAGATTAATAATTGAGTTCTCATTAGATAGTGAAGGACAGAGGCAAAAGGATAACATATTTAAAGTGATGAAAGAAAAAATTTTCCTAACCAAGAATAAAGCAAAACTGTTCTTCAAAGATAAAGACAAAATAAAGCCAGTCCAGATAAATAAAGGCTGAGAGAATTTGTTGTTCACAGAACTATCTTACAAGAAATTACTAAAGTCCTTCAGGCTGAAAGGAAATGATGCTTAATGTCAATTCAAATTCCTAAGAAGAATAAAGACCGCTAGAAATGGTAAACATGTGTGTAAATCAAAAAATATTCTCTAAATATGCTTTTTCATATCTTCTCTTAACTTCTTTACAAGGCCCAAGATTGTATAAAAAATTATAGTATTGTTTTACTGCTTTTATATATAGATGTAATATATGTGACAGTAATATCACAAAGGATGGGAAAGGAAGAAGATATATTGGAAAAAATCTTTTTTTTATTTTTTGAGGATTAAGTTAGTATTATACTGAAGTAGGTTTTGATTAGTTAAGATGTATGTTATAGCCCTATGAAAAATAAAATATATATATCTGGTCTCTGCCATCATTTTCTGGCACACAGCTCCTAAAATCCTTGGAATCTCTGAAACGGTGGGTCTTTGTGTATGCTAATGAGATGACTAGAGGCTGGGGGCTTCTGGATAACCTCAGGATGGGGTTCATTGCCAGGGGAACCAAACATGTGATTAGAGAGTTCAAATCCAACCCCTTTTGAATCCAAGCCCTAGATCTCCAGGGAAGGGGAAGGGGTTGAAAGTTGAGTCAATTACCAATTGCCAATGATTGAATCAATGATGACTATAAATGAAGCTTCCTTAAAGATCTCTCAAGTACAGGGTTTGGAGAGCTTCCAGTTGGGGGAATGTGTAGAGAAGACAGAAGGGGCATGGAAGCTCTGTCTCCTTCCCCACACACTACCCTATGCTCCTCTTCCATCTGGCTATTTCTGAGTTGTATCCTTTTATCATAAACTGGTAATCTAGTAGGGAAACTGTTTTCCTGAGTTCTGGGAGATCATTCTATCAAATTATTGAACCCAAGGGTGGGTGTGGGAATCTCCAATTTATAGTCTGTCGGTCAGAAGCATAGGTGACAGCTTGGACTTACCATTGGGGTCTGACATGTGTGTGGAAATGGGCAGGGGTGCCGTCTTGTGGGACTGAGACTTTAGTCTGCAGCAACCCCAAGTAAATAATGTTCTAATTGAACTGAATTGTAGGACACCTAGTTGGAGACCACAGAGAATTGGAGAATTGCTTGTTGTGGGAAAAACCTCCACACATCTGCTGTTAGAAGTACTGGAAGTAGAATGTTGAGAAGAGAAAGTTCTCTTTCCTTTTCAAGTCCCTAAAATAGCTACTAGGAAAATAACTTAAAAAAATAATAGTCACAAGAACAGATCCATAGACCAATGGAACAGACCAGAGAGCCCTGATATAAACCCAACCATATATTGTCAATTAATATATGATAAAGGAGCCATGGACATACAATGGGGGAATGACAGCCTCTTCAACAACTGGTGTTGGCAAAACTGGACAGGTACATGCAAGAGAATGAAACCGGATTATTGTTTAACTCCATACACAAAAGTAAACTCGAAATGGATTAAAGACTTGAATGTAAGTCATGAAACCATAAAACTCTTAGAAGACAACATAGGCAAACATCTCTTGAATATAAGCATAAGCAACTTCTTCCTGAACCCATCTCCTCGAGAAAGGGAAACAAAAGCAAAAATGAACTCATGGGACTACATCAAACTAAAAAGTTTTTGTATGGCAAAGGACACCATCAACAAAACAAAAAGGCATCCTACAGTATGGGAGAATATATTTGTAAATGACATATCTGACAAGGGGTTAACATCCAAAATAAATAAAGAATTTACACACCTTAGCACCCAAAAAGCAAATAACCTGATTAACAAATGCACAGAGGATATGAAGAGACAGTTCTCCAGAGAAATTCAGATGGCCAACAGACACATGAAAAGATGCTCCACATCACTAATTATCAGGGAAATGCAAATTAAAACCACGATGGGATATCACCTCACACCAGTAAGGATGGCCAGCATCAAAAAGACTAAGAACAACAAATGCTGGCGAGGATGGGGAGAAAGGGGAACCCTCCTACACTGCTGGTGGAAATGTAAGCTAGTTCAACCACTGTGGAAAGCAATATGAAGGTTCCTCTAAAAACTTAAAATAGAAATACCATTTGACCCCGGAATCCCACTCCTTCGAATATACCCAAAGAATACAATTTCTCAGATTCAAAAAGGCTTATGCACCCGTATGTTCATCGCAGCACTTTATACAATAGCCAAGACATGGAAGCAACCGAAGTGTCCATCAGTAGATGAATGGATAAAGAAGATGCGGTACATATACACAATGGAATACTATTTGGCCATAAGAAAGAAACAAATCCTACCATTTGCAACAACATGGATGGAGCTGGAGGACATTATGCTCAGTGAAATAAGCCAGGTTGAGAAAGACAAATGCCAAATGATTTCCCTCATTTGTGCAGTAGAACAATGAGGCAAAACTGAAGGAATAAAATGGCAGCAGACTCAGAGACTCCAAGAATGAACTAGTGGTTACCAAAGGGGAGGGGTGTGGGAGGGTGGGTGGGGAGGGAGAGAGAGGGGGACTGAGGGGTATTATGTTTAGTACACATGGTGTGGGGGATCACGGGGAGAACAGTGTAGCACAGAGAAGGCACATAGTGGATCTCTGGCAACTTGCTGCACTGATGGACAGTGACTGCATTGGGGTCTTGGTGGGGACTTGATAATATGGGTAAATGTAGTAACCACATTGTTTTTTCATGTGAAACCTTCATAAGACTGTATATCAATCATACTTTAATAAAAATTTTTTTTTTAAATAGGGGAAGAAACCTCCTAGCTAATGTCATATTTAATGGCAAAAAAGTACACCTTCCTCCTTAGACTAGGATCAAAGAAAGGATGTATGCTTCTGCCATATCTATTCCATACTACTGAGTGAAATGATGTGAAATAGATTGGTTAATTTTGCATGTTATTATGTATTATATGTATTATTAAATAGTAATAAGAATAAATTTAACAGAAGAAATGTAAGACTTCTAAAAATTAAAAAAAAATAAAAATAATAATAGCAAAAAAAAAATCACAGAGGAATAAAAAAGGTACACTAAAACATAAAGATAACCTAAGCTTCCATGTTAAGGAATGAAGGAAAAAAGAGCAAAATAAAATCAAAGCAGGCAGAAGAAAGGATATAAAACACTAAAGCAAAAATCAATGAAATAAAAAACAGAAAAACAATGGATACAATCAATGAAGTTAAAAAGTAGCTCTTTGAAGACACAAATTACCAAAATCAGGAAGAAAGAGGGGACATCTTTATAAACCTTACAGAAATTTAAGAGTTATAAGGGAATATTATGAACAACTTTATCCCAACAGATTAGATAATTTATATGAAAGGGGAAAATTCCTAGGAAGATGCAAATTCTTAGTAAGATACAGATTCATAAAAACAAATTAAATTCCTAGAAAGACAAAATTAACCCTTCTCCCAAAATAGAAAATCTAAATAGGCCTATAACAAATAAAGGAATTGAATTAGTAATTAAAAGTTTCTCCATAAACAGAAGGTCCATTTGACTTTACTGGTAAATCTGAACAAATATTTAAAGAAAAAGTAACAGCAATCACTTGCATATATTTACAGAAAATACAGGGGGATATACTTCCTAACTTATTCCTTGAGACCAGTGTTACCCTGATACAAATATAAGTGAAAAGAAGACCACAAATATCCCTCATGGACATGAGTATAAAACTCTTTTGCAAAATATTAGCAAACCAAATTAAACAGCATATCAACTGAATATCTGAAAATCAACTAATGCAATACACCATATTAACAGAATAATATAAAAACTACATGATCACCTCAGTAGGCATAGAAAAACATTTGAAAAAATCTAATACACACTCTTCATAGAAACCCTGAACAAACTAGATATAAAAGGGAATGTAACCTCATAAAGGATATCTACAAAAATCCTGAAGAAAACACCATGCTTAATAACTGAATACTTTTCCTCCTAAGATTTGAAACAAGACAAGGATGTCCAGTCTTATAATTTCTACTCAATACTGTATTCAAGATTCTGGCCTGTTCAAGAGAAAAAAGATGTAAAAGCATCTAGTAAGCAAATCCAAAAAGGTATAAGTAAACTTGTTTTTATTCACAGATAACATATACTACATGTAAAAATTTCTAATGTATCCACCCACCCAAAACATCTATTAGAATAAATGATTTAGCAAAGTTGCAGGACACAAGATCAACGTAAAACAGTAGTGGTACTAATGCCACTTCATTTCTAGGTGCTTTTCCTGTCCTTCAGCTAAGAGACTTTTCTGATCTCCAAAGATTGGTACCATAATCATTCATTTAAAAAGACAAGGGATAATTCAGATGTTAGAAATTCAGTTTTATAAAATTACTACCTGAAAACTAGTATTCCCCATTCTCATGTTTGCAGAGCCTGTGCAGAGACATGAACAATTGTCAAAATTATCATTACCAACAGCTGGTCTATGGCATATTTAGAGGCCAGTGGCAACATTAAACATCTTCCCCCACATTCCCAAACACAGGCTTCTGAAAGAGTCTGTGATCTCTTTGTGAGTCTTACCTTTCTGTATGTAGGTTTCAGTGGCTGCAGAACATCCCCAAAAGTTTTGCCTGTTGGTGCTCTGTCCACAGCATTAGGAATTAATGGGAGCATCAGTTGTTTGAAAAATGGAGGCTCAGGACCACTGCTCAGGTTGGCTACTGTGTCCTGAAACAGAGCGTTTGCTTAAGAAGCACACCACACAGAGTCTAAGACCATTTTCCAAGGCCCCCAACCCCAGAAATGCCTTCATTAAAGAAAACACGTATACACACACACACACACACGCACACACACACACTCCAAGAGCTAACGACTTTAACAAAATGTGACAAGAACCATGCTAAAACGTGAGTCTCAATGTCCATAACTTACACTTTTGTCACTAGAAGAAAATTTTGGTCATAGGCAACATACTTCACTCCTCCAGGCAGTATTGTAGTCCAGTGATCAGAGCATGAGCTTGGAAGCATGCTACACAGCTTTAGATTCTGGGACAGCCATTGTTTAATTGTGTGCCTTTGGACAGGAGCCTAACATATAAGCCTTTGTAACATGACACTAAAACTATTCTTTAAATTTTAAAAAATGTAGAGCCTTTATCCAGAGTCATTACCAAGTTTTTTCCCTCTAAATTTGAGAACTGTGCCAATTAAAAGAATATACTAGGTATATTTTTAATTTAAAAGTTAAGATCAGACTATATCTTGACTGGCTTAATCTGTTTTTCACAAAATTTGCCACCTTCAATAGTATCATCAAAATGCTAATCTCAAATTTTACATAGCCCTTCATATGTATTTAATGTGCCATAACCCTCACTTTAATCTTTACAACAACCACATAATCTGTTATCCTTCCTATTTTGCAAATGAGAAAATAGGCTTGGAGATAGTCAGTGTTTTTTTTTTTTCAAGATTCCATAGCTGTCTTAGATGTATGACCATAAAATTGGATATGAACAAATTTCCACAAAATGAATCTCATTTTTCTCCCTACACATCATTATAAAATTTAAAGAATCTATTTTCCTGGGAGGAGATAACGACCTATGATTGTATTGAAAGTTAACAGCAGTTTAACTCTAGGGACGGATTGTAGGTTTACACTTTTCTGTATAATCTGAGTATTCTACAAATAGTTATAGCTTTTATGATGAAAAATAAAAATAGTCCTACTTTGAAAAAAAAAGTATCAGAGCTAAAACTGAGAGGAACATTACGATAGACAATAATCAGGTAATTAAGATATACCCTAAGTAAACACCTTCTGCTAAAACTTCAAACACACAATCAGCAAGTAATTACATGGAGGCATATGATATTGCCAATATTCAACTATTTTGCCCTAAAGAAACAGAAATTTTATTCGTTCCAATTTAATATATCCAAGCTCTTACTTGAAAAGGGCATTATTGTCTTTGCTATTCTACAATTTATTCACAACTTTTATTGGGGCTTATATGGTATTATGTTAAGGATCTGCTTATTATTTTAGGCTCTTTACCCTGCTTGTGGAGTAATCCTCTGACACTAGAGCACAGCTTCGTTAATAACTGTATCACAAAGGAAGATTTCCACAAGTGGAACTCCTTTAAGTAAACTTGTTTAGGTATACATAATTTAAGTAGATACAATGTGTACATCTACCCAGTACTGTTATACTTCATTAGATTGAAGCCCCTATTGATGATAACAACTATTGTTAGCTTTTAACCACCAAGAAAGAAAAATATGCTACTAATTATAATTCTTCTCATTAGAAGATATATCCCAGTTTCAGGGATGTTATAATACAGTGATTGGGCATCTCACAGTTGATGACTCACCCAACTTGTGAAATGATTGGAGAGACTCTGGACAGGATTAGAGAATATTGCTTTCATTCCCAGTAACAGTTATAGTAAGCCTGGTCATTTATCACCTCTGCACCTATTTCCTCATCTGAAAAATGGGAAGAAAGGATGCCTCCATACTTCACGTGATGATTGTGAGGATAATATGAGACGGTATGTATGAAAAGCTGTCACCACCGTAAGATCTGAACTGAATCTAAATATATTACCAGTTTCATTTCTTAGAGATACCACATAGCTATAACTTTTTAATGTAAATTTTTACAAAGAAACCAAACCCTCAAAGCTAAAGTTCATAGCTTTGCTTCCTTGCATCTCCCCACGCCTGAGACACACATGCCCACAGTGTTTGGTTACCGTTGCAATGGCCTTAGCAAGGACTCTAAAGAGCTTGATGTACGCAGACAGAGTATGCGGCCCATAAATCGTGGATGCTGCCTCATACCGCTGAACCTGCAGGAGAGGCAGAGCAGAGTGGCACACTGTGCAGCATATGTCAATCCATTTAAAGAGATGCTGTATCTTAGGTGAGGTGTGACTGACTCTTGGACATCTACCCTAATTCAAACCCATGTACTATTGTATAGCAACTGTTCTTCAATAAAAACAATAAAAAATAAAAAAAGATTAATTATGGCAAAGGAAGGTAGGCATTTCCACTTACCAGCTTAAGTAAATGGCTCCCACCAATTACTTAAAGGCACTACTTAAAGACAGTGGGTTTTCTTGGTTTATGCCATTTGGACAGTCAGTCCATTTAATCCAAAAGAGAGTAACAGCTCCCAGGCTTATGTCTATCTTAGTACTTGCAACATAATGTTTTCCCCCAAGGGGTATAACAAGGGAGGAAAAAAAACCAGGAAAAATGATAGTCTTAGTAATTCCTGGATAAACAGGGTCTGGAGAGGGCATTTAACCCATCATAGTTATAAATAGAACCAAATACATCTCCTTTACCTGAGTTACAAGCCTCTGTTTATTCCATGGGAACCTCAAACTCATCAAATCTAAAACGGAACTTGCCACTCCAAGTATACCAGCTTTCTTCACGGCCTTCTCCATCTCGGTGAGTGCCTTCCCCCTAGTCTCCCATGCTGGGATCACCCGGCAGCCAACTTAAACACCCCTCTCTCCCCCTCATCCTATTTGTAAGCCTCCAAGTCATCATTCCTTAAAATCTCTTGAATTCTTTCATTTTCCTCTGTCTCTACTGCTTTTACCTCAGTCAAACCCATAGCTCTCACCAGATGGTAACAAAGCTCCCTCATTGGTTCTCCACCTCCATGCTTGTCCTTACAGTTCATTTTCTGCACTGCCATTTTAATGACCTTCCTAAATTACAAATTTGATCAGAACGTTCCTTTCTTTGAATTCTACTGCAGTTCCCCAAAACCTTCCTTTTTGAGTCAAAGCTCTGCAGCATAGCGTAACATCTCTATTAACGAACCCCTGCCTCCTACTGGTATCCCATCTCCTCAGGACGGGCATTCCATGGCACTCAACTAATTATGGCCCCTTAAATGTACTACATCAGCCCCCCTGACCTTTGCATACATAGTTCCCTATATAGAACACCTTCCCTAACTTTTATTTGCCTAATTAGCCCTTTCTCATTCTCAAGAATTCAGACAGATATTACCTCTTCCCAATTATCTGTCAGTCCCCATCCTCAAATACACAGGCTAGATTGGTACTTTCTCTTTATTTTCATATCACCTCGTGCAGCATCCCTTTCACAGAAATGTAATAATCTGCCTTCTTCTCTGTCTTTCACTACACTATAAATTCTAGTAGTTTTGAGGGCAGGGACAGATTCTTGTTCATTCTTATGCCCAGATAGTGGCTAATACAGTATCTATTACAATCCATTATCTGTTTAATGAATGAGTGAATCGATTAATTAGCTAATTAATTAATACTAATCCTCGCAGCAGCATGTCTCTGAACCAGGAGCCAAGTCAACAGGAGTTCCTAACCTGATGTGAACCATGGACTCCTTTGGCAGTTCTGTTGAAGTCTATGGACCCCTCTCAGAGTAATGCTTCCAAATGCATAAAAAAAGTACATGGGTTGACAAAGGAAATTGATGCCATTGAAATAAAGTAATTAGAAAATAATAAAGCAGTTTTGCAATAAAGTAATGTTGGGCTTCTTTATTATGCTAGTGAATAACAAGATTTAGGAGCAGATCTAATCACTACCGTGATTTTAAAACAGCTATGAGAGAAAAAGATATTTCCAAATCTGCAATAACTGTATATGATATGAAAAATATCTGCGATTCTTACTGATGTCAAAGTCAGAGGTGCTGCTAATATTATTGCTGTTTGTTGTGTGCATTCACAACTGAGGGAAATGTTAAATCATGGCTATAGAAAAATGAAAAAAATGGATAAATGAAAAATTATCCCACCCAGATTTACCCCAATTAAGAAGCTTTATTCAACAGGATTTCATAGAAGGCAGGAACCTTCAGTAAAATCAACAGAGGGCAACAGGCAGTTTCTACAGCTGGTATCACTGACAATTTGTCAAGGTATTACAAGGCCATTTGCATGCCTCAGTAAGGACCACCAAGATCTATCAGCAGATACATTAGAAGCCATTAACTGCAGTACTCAAGACTGTCTTCACGTTTTTAACTACTATTGCTAAAAGATACTTGTGCTACTTTCTGTACTATTTATAAACAATGAAACATTATTAGCCCACAGTCTCCCCTAAATTCTCTAGGACTCTGTTTCTTCATGTACATCATGAATATACTACTACTCCACCCCAGGGCTTATTGTGAGGACTACTTAAAACCACATTTGCAAGATGCTTAGCTAGGGCATTCAATAGCTATTGAGTAGGGGTGTTCCCAGGTTCTACAGAAACTGAAGGCACCAAGAGAAACACGGTAGAGTTATGAATGTTGTATGTTACAACCCAAGCTTATTACCAGTGGCCCTTACAAAACGATTTATTTCAGGGAAAGTGAAAGTCAGTGAGACTAGAATTCTGACCTGAGTTTGGAAAAGGTAAACCTAGCACTTCCAAATACAGCCTTTGGCTTATCATTATCTTACCTGCTTTACAAAATCATGTCTCAGGAACATCATTAAAGAATTCTAGAAAGAAAACCTGCATTTGACCCAGCAGTCTTGACTAGGGTATAATGCATTTAAGTGATGAGAACCTTTTACTTTACCTGGTACTCTTCATAGGTGGTAATGTAATGTGTATAGACATTGCATAGACCTGAAATAACAACAGTCATATTCTGCATTCCATAAGTTGCAAATTCCTGGAGGGAGGAAAGTAAGGCCCATAAAATTACTCATCTTAAAGTATATTATCATCTCAGTTATAGTTAACATACAATCACAGATGTGAATCATTAGTGTAAGGTGTTTCTCTTAACAATATTCTTCCTCATGATCAAAACTCCCTGGGAATGCAGAGGTACCAAAGAGTCCTTGATAAAAAGTTAGGGTCATAACTCTGCACTGGGATTGGGCAAGGTAATGGATCCATGAATATCTTAATGATTGCATTTGCAGAAGTACAATCTTATTACTAAAATACAGATATTTTATCTATTTCTAAAAATATGTAATGGGAGGATATTAGCTAACCACAGTGGTGATTTGCAGCTCCACATAGCGAGACATTTGTTGATTACGTCATTTTTGAACCATTTACAATACTTCCTAAATATAAAGAAAATCATAAATATAGGTAAAACACAAAATTTCCAACATATGTTAGATTTATTTAGAAAGGACTTCAGATATTAAAGTACTTAGGTGTTATTTATGATTCAATTAAAAAATGATCAATTTTAAATTATTTATACATAAATACCAATAAAACATTTTTAACCTGACTTACATTTTTTAACCCTCTTTTACATTTTGTAGTTTGTTCTTAAACCACCAATATTTCATATTCACCTCTAGCCATTATTTTCAAGAAGTGTGAAACTCTAGTCATCTCAGCAAAGGTTAATTAAAAGGTATCAGATCATAGGGATAGGGAATTCTTTTATCTTCACCAAGTATAAATGCATAGATATTTTATTTCACTTTTAACTTACTGCTTGAACTGCCTCCCGAAATCTTCGTCCAGACATGGTCCTGAGTCAAGAACACAGAAATACCTAAGTGTCTCCTTTCCAGAATGTAGGCAAAATACATGGGAAGACTTGTAGTGAAAGCCAGAAGGTTACTCTGCTTCATCATGCAAGAGTAAAGTAGGTAGGAACTCTAATGAGAATGCAAAAGTTTCTTTCCTGTCTTACGTTCAAAACAAATCCTAAACTGAAAATAGGCAACTTGAAGGAGGGAAATAGAATCAATAAATATCACTGGCAAATGATCACAATAATTTTCTGTTACTGATTCAATAAAATATATTGATTACATCCTATGTTAATAAGAGCTGAGGCATGTAGAGAGTGCACTGCTCCTCTCCACAAAAAACTTTGCATTTCAGTCATTCACTTCATCCTTCAATAAAACACTGAGCCCCTACTATACACCAGGCCCATTTCTAAGTGCTAAGGATTCAACAGTATGGAGCTTACATTCTACAGAGGGAAGATGGTCAATAAGCAAATAAAGAGTGAGATGACAGTAAGTGCTCTGGGGAATACAAAGTAGGGTAAGGATGACAGGGAGCAGGGGGGCCACAGGAGAGATGGTGTTGGTGGTGACGGTAGCACTGATGCTGAAGTGTGGTGCTGGACGTGGTAGGGGGGGAAGACAATGGTATACAGCACAAGCCAGACTGGCATCTCTGTTAGAGATCTGAGCAGAGAATGGCAAGAATAAAAGAGCTGGCCATGGGGATAAGTGGAGGGTAAAAGTTTCAGGCTGAAGGAACAGTAAGTCCAAAGGCCCTAAGACAGAAGCCGGCTTGATAGTCTGGCATTAACAGTGAAGCCAAGGTGGTTGAAAGTGGAGTGAGAAAGGGGAAGATTGATAGGAAATCAGATCAGAGAAGCTGCTGAGAAGATCACATAGGGCCCAGGAGGATACTGCAAGGCTCTGAGGATGAACCTGGGGTTAGCTGGGAAGCCCCTGGGGGTTTTGAGCAGCGACATGATTTAACGTGCGTTTTATAGGGATTGCTGTGGCTGCAGTGTTGAGATAAGTGAGGGAGAAAGCAAGAAGGCAAGACAGGAGGTGACTGCAGCGATCTAGGGAGAGACAGCAGTGGCTTAGCCCAGGGCTGAGTGACAGACAATATTGGGTAGAATGTACAGAATTTGCTGAAGGACTGAAGGTGGGGAAAATTGAGTAAGAGAGAAGTCAAGGATGACTCCAAGATTTTGGGCCTGAGCAACTGGAAAGATACAAAATTGCTGCTTAATAGGGTAGGAAAGACTATACACAAATCAGCTCTGAAATACTCTTCAAGGCTTTTATACCTAAACTAACTGTTTCAAGTACCTGTATTTTAATATTTTTCAAGTCTTTCCACAAACATAATAATTCACTGCATTATAATAATTGGGAATGAGAAGCTTTCAAATGTTTATGTTTGCTTCAAGTTACCTACTAGTAATAGTCATAGATTTACTCTCCAGAGGCCCCACCACGAGGGTGGGACTCTTTGTCACTGCTGCCAAGCATAGTACAGTAAGAGACAAAGGAGTCAGTACAGAATCATTGCCCGTGATAAGAAGCGATTCCAACAGAGATACAGACATCATAATTACATTTTTAACTACAAAAAAAAAAAAAAAAAAGAACTTACGTAAACTCCCCAGGGATGGCAGTTATGGCCACAGGCCCAAGGGTAATAATCTGAACATCAACAATATCTGGGTGCCAGGGATGAGGTTTGGACAACTAAGAACCCAAAATATGAAAGCTGTGTTAGGACTATTACTCTTTCTATGGCCGAGAGACAGATTATGCTCACAGAAGTTCCTTTATTAAAGGATTTTAAATGTTTCTAACTGTTTTTGGTGTTTTATCCTACTGACATAGATTTTCTTTCTCATTCTTGACATGGTATTAAATATTCTACCTGGTCATAACATATGACTCTGAACTGCCAGTGCCCCATTTACCCGGACTTAGATTCTCAACAATGAAATTTTTGGTGGATTTGTCATTGTGGAATCACAATGTGTAACAGATAACCAAGAGTTCTTCTAAAGTACCATGACTATCCTTATACAAAAGGAATAAGGAATTCCATTATTTGGAATAGCTTAATTTTAATGATTTCTCTTTTTACTCTAACAGCGCTCTCAATTTTCAGTTACCAAATCTTGCCTTACTTTCGAAGTTCTCTCCAAGAGAATCTATCCTTTTCCATACTCAGATTAGTGTACAGTCTTTCCCTCTATTTCTTCCTTTCCTCTCTTTCTTCTTCCTAAAGAAGTTTAACTGATTTATTAGGGAAAAAAAACCTTTAAAAAATTTTTTTCTACTTGAACAATTCATATTATGAACACTGGCATGACTTTCTGACATTTAGAGTGTGAAAATCCATATTCCGAAGGAGTAATAAAAGAATATTGCTGTGGCTAGTAATCTTGCCTCAGTTGTGCAAAAATTGAGATATGAATAAACATGTTCCATATTATACGACCTGAGATGTTTTTCTCTGCAGAGAATTCTGTATGAACTCCTGTCCTAGTCTACATAAGTGAATCCTAAATAAGACAAATATTATTCTTATTCTTCTTTTTCCACTGTTCTGCTTCAGATGTTTATCATAAATTCTAAGTGAGAATATATAATAATCATACCATTTATTCCTTGGATTTTGATTCCTAGCATCTGTCATTTTAATATTAAAAGTCTGATATGGGAATATCAGACTAAGACCTCCCATGTCAACAGAGAGATACAAGTCATAAATGACAAATCATAAATTTAAAAATAACAATATACTAATTTCACCATGATAATCAAAATGCATTACCTCTCCCGTATGAAGAAGGATTGGCTTTGGTTTCTGACATTCTTTGATTTCTTCAGATGGCTTGCCCAGGATCTGATCCCGAATAGTCTCCAAAAATGGACTCCCTACTGTTGTCCCTATTAGGAATGCTATGATTAATCTGATTCCAACCTTCTGAAAAGTGTTGAAATTTTGACAATGCTTTTAGGAGTGTCAGATATTTTATTAAGGTTGTTGTTCAACAATGCCAAACAGTTTGAATAATAGAAGAGATAAAACTTCTTGCGCATCCTAAAATAGGAGCCAATATTTAATTAGATACTCAGTGTGGCGGATAGAATAAAAGAATACATTTTGTTCAATATCCTTAAAGTTTTATTTCTATTGCCCTTCCTTATCCACATTGCAAATAAAAACAATGTGATATAATTAATTGTAGATCTGTAAACTTAAGTCACCTCTTTCCCACTTTAAAAACTAAAAATGACACCAACTTGAAGTACCAGTTGTTTGGCTTTTGGTCCCTGAAAGAGTCTTTGTTGAATCCCCACTTAATTATCTAAACATACACACACACACACACACACACACACACACACACACACACACACACAGAGTGAAAAACAAAAACCAAGCCGAAAATCCACAATCTGGGGGAAAGTTATATCAACTAGAAAATCTATAAATGTATAATCTCTAATTCCATTAGGAAAACATAATTATAAATATATGGACTTAATACATTAATCAGAACTGACAGAAATGAAGATGATCAACAATAATAATTCCAACTGTAGCAAATCACTTTCAATAATAAATAATAAATAATTCACAAGATCAACAGGGAAATAGAAAACTTAAACAACACTAGAAGCCACATAGACCTAACAGATACCTATACAGCACCCCATCCAACAGCATAATACATATCCTTCTCAAATGCATGTGGAACATTATTGAGGATAGACAATGTGCTGGCCATAAAACAAACCCGAATAAACTTCAAAGGATATAAATAATATAAAGTCTGATTTCTAACTGTAATGTAATGACATTAGAAGAAAGTAACAGAAGAAAATTTGGGAAACTCACAAATAAGTGGAGATTAAGCAACATCATCATAAACAGTGGATGGTAAAGGAAGAAATCAAAATAAAATATTAAACTACATTCAGATCAATGCAAATGAAGATACCAAAATTTATGGGATACAATGAAGGTAGTTCTCAGAGGGAATTTATAGCCTTCAATGCTCATATTAATAAAGAAGGGGGAGTGACATCAGTAAGATGGCAGGGTAGAAAATACCAGCCTTCATTCCTCCAACAAAAAAACAACAATTAGACAGTTACCCACAAATGAAAAGAGCCCACAAGAGGGCTCAAGAATCCAATTCAAAATCTACAGCAACACTGTAGAGGAAAAAAATGCCAGAATAACCACAAAGAAAGGATCACTGGGGAGATTAACTTAGCTGGGATATCTCAAGACAGCTAGCAACAAAGAGGAAAGGCAGACACTATCGGTACCAGCCACACAGCCAGTGTCACCACCGTCCCCAGCAGCCCTGCATGGCAGCCTCCCTGCAGTCTCCATGGTGGAGAACCCTGTATGTTTGCTGGCACAGACCCTGGCAGCCTGCTCCACAGAGCAATCAGCAGCTTTTGTGACTGAGGTGGCCAGTGGCCGCTGCCACCACAGACCCCTTGCAGAGAGACACTGCTGCTTTTCTTCCGTGAGCTGCTGCTGGTGCGCCCGCCACCTTGGGACCATGGCTGTCAGCACCCACCCCTACCCCATGCCTCTGACCCCAGAGCCCTCAGCTGCTCCATGCACATCCATGTTTCAGCCCCCAGCTCTGTGGCCACACTGTGGATACCTGTGCTCCAGTCCCAGGATCTGCAGCACCTCAGCATGGACCTCCATCTCAGGCACTGGAGCCACCACTGCTGGGTGCTATCCATTGTCCTAGACCCCAGAGGCACTGTTCTCTGCAAATACATGGACTCCAGTCCCCCATTCCATGGCTGTTCCATGTGCCCAATGTCGTTAGGCACAGAACCACTATCACTACTGGCAAGTTGGTGCCCTGGCTCCTGGAGCTGCTCTTGCTGCATGGAACACCCACATTCCAGATATCAGGCCTGTCCCTGCTCCATGGGCACACGTTCATGCATGAGACAGCAGGGCCACCACCATTACACGGGCACCTGTGAGTCAAAGCTAGCACCACCGTCAGCCGAGAGAGCCCTCACAGGAGAGGGCTGAGCAGGAGAAAAGGAGATCAGGTGGTTCCTGAAGCCTTCACCAGTGAAGATCCCAAAGATCCCGTGGCCCCTGTAACCTTGGCCTTTGAGGACACGCACAGTCTTCACCTATGGTGGCAAAGCTGCACGGAGACCATGCTACCTGGCCTGCCCTGTAGCTGGAACTGCGGCAGCTCACCCAGCCAATGTCCCTGCTCCCACCCATAGATGAAACCCGGTTGTAAAGCTGGAAGAGATCAGTGTTCTATCAACTGCAGACAGAATTCAAGGCTATTAGAGCCAACAACAATCAAGGGACAAACTGTATAGGAAGGGGACCTGGGACCACATGCTTTAGGCTCCTAAAAGCTTCTGCCCTGAGGAACCTTGGCTTCAATAAAGGAATTAGGAAAGAAACACTAATAACCAGATAGGAGAGCCAGCTCATAGTGTGGAAGGTACAGTGACAACCCCACCCTGCACTGTCCCCCAACTCTCCCCAGCCCCAGACCAATTTAACATTATTTGTACACCTACTGAAATGAAAAGAGAAGTTGTCTCCGATTCTGTTCAAATCACTAGAAAGCTAAGTTGCAAAGGACACTTATCCCTGGGAAATCTAGCTGCCCTATAAATCTGGAAAACCACCACACCACCAAGATTAAAAATAAAAATAGTGAAGTATTGGCTGCATCCAAACCCTTTGGAACCCTGAAGCTTCAGAACCCAGAGCCACAGATTTCATCAGATGGCACCTTACCCTGTGTAAAATTGAGGGTCCCAAATCCGTCAATTGTGCCAGCTGCAAAACTGTAGCCCAGTGCTGGTTTACACGTTTTTGCCTTAAGGAAAGATTTTAAACAAAAACCAGAAGTTGAACTTAAAGAAAATAATGAGATCAGCCCACAGCTTTACCCAGTATGACTCAGAAACACTTACGGTGTGTGTAGAATTGATCCAAATGGTGACATCTGTCATATTAACCCACTGATGAGCTGAAGCCAGTGGTCCGGTTACCTCCTGGGAGGCAGAGGCATATAGTTCCTAGAAAACCCACCCAGGTTTACTGTTATGAGCAAAAAAGTGAAAATAAACAGTACCAATTGTACCCAATATGTACCAATTTGGAATAGCATCTCTCAGCCAAGTTTTGTTTTGCTGGCTGCTTAGAAATAGCCTCTGCACACATGGATCTCTCTACCAACCACAGCAGCCTCCCAGAAGCTTGAGACTATTGACCTGTGTGTCTAGTCCCTACAAATATGAAATTCTAGTGATACAGGCTGTGGCACAAAAAGGTCCCAATCTCACTCAAAAGACAGTCAAGAAAATTTAAGATTAGGAGTAGATGGCCCAAATTAATGTCTGTGCCCGAATGAGACTATACCCTTGGGCATTCTCACGGAGTTTCCCCCCCCCCCAAATCCTAGGGCCTTCTGGCAGAGTGTGTGCCAAAGGGTGGCTTGAAAGACTTCAATCTCCATTTATCTGTTGCAGCTGCCCCACCCACACCCACACTTTGTTTTTTGTTAATATGGTCAATTGATACTTTTTCAATTTTATAGGAACTGTGAGCCAAAATGTGTTTAAAAATGTTTGTTTTTATTGTATCATAGCTACAGGCAAATCCTGCTCAAGTCCCTTTGCCTGACACCTAACCATTTCCACTCTATCTCTAGTTTCAACAGCCACAAGGGAGCTCTTAAGATAAGTCGTCAGTAACACCAGCTGCAAACTGCCTTCCCTGCTGAAAACGGAAGTTGTACCCTGACAAGAAGGGAATCCAGAATGTGGGACAAATCTCTATGGCTCGCAGGCCTAGAATGGTACAAAATTTCTGACACCAAACTGTGTCATGGGTGCACACCCTAAATAGAATCTGTTAACTTAGAACAATCCACTGATAATACCACAGTAATTAAAAAGAAACTGCAGCAATTAGGCTGGCTGGTATCTGATGTTTTTAAGGGTGCTTTTGTTCTTTCTTAATTGCTCCTGAAACATTTTAGAGCCCTTGGAAAAAATATTTAACACACACACACACACACACACACACACACAAAGGCATGCAGCAAAGGTCTGAGTAAGCTATAAAAAGAAGGGATTTAACTATCTTTATCAGAGATATCCCAACTCCAGGTCATCTTTCATCTGTTCAATCAGAAATCTGTCTCCACAGGAGCTGGTGCAAAATACAGGGGGAAAATGGAAGGTAAAATTTAGGAAAGGAAGGAGGGTGAGTAACTCATAGTAATCTCTGGGACACAAGATTCTCTCCTCCTCAGAAAACATTTTAAAAAGAAAAGAAAAAATATAAGATGGATGATCTTTGCCATTAAGAAGAAATGTAGGAACTAATTTGAATCTAAATTGCAAGAGCCAGGAGTTGTGCTCAGCTTTGCCTTGTCACTGAAGGAAAAGCTTAGAAATGGTCAGGTGACAGCAGGCAAAGGCCTGAGATGACTTCCAAGAATTTGAATCAGTCCGGTCCTATCTGACAACCATGTTAATTGAAAACCTCACAATCCATTATCCCACTGTCCAAGGCAAGCCCTCCGGATTACTTGGTTTTAAAGGCACTTCCTTTATGAAGTCAAACCAAGCAGTCAGAGAGACACCCCTGTGTGGCCTGTGAAAGCCACCTTCCTAACTGAACGTGAACAGCATTCAGTCCTCCAGACTTGAGCTCTTGCTGCTCTTACAGTAATTGTAAAGCATCACTGTAAAGGACAGTGTGTCTGGGTTTTAAAGGACAATTTTAAATGAAGATGAAAGAGGTTGGGCCACAGCTTACCTTTGCTCTCTGATAAATGGTCTGCCCTATAATCTGTGCGCTGTCAACCATATCCCGTCCAGGCCCCATAGCAATACACGTGCTACCCTGGAAAATGAGACAAGATGTGTTCTTAAAGAAATAAGTAGTTAGCTTAAGGAATGCAAAATTACACGTGAGTCTAAGCAAATGTACTTTTAAAGTCTCATTCTAGCATTTCTTTTCAGATATTTTCTCAGATTATAAAAAACAGATATACACGAAATGGAGCAGTGAATATCTTTAGAAATCATCTATTCTGGCACCTTACTTTTAAAAATAAGGAATCTGAGGCTCAGATGGGTTAGAGGATTTGTCAGAGATTGTATAGATAGATAATATCTGAGCTAAAACCTAGGCCAGCTCTCCATTTGCTGCACATCTTTTTGTTTGCTGGTTCCTGCCTATAGCTCTCACTCATGACCGCCTTAAATGGACACTAAGTTAAAATTATATTGGGACAACTAGCTGACCTTCTAGGAAAAAAATCATTAAATAAATTTGGCTCTATACTTTTTTCATCAGAAAGGTTTGAGAGGGATTATATACTTAAATATTATGAATGAAACCAAAAAAGAAAATACTAATGAATATATTTTTAATACTGAAGGGTGTGGAAATACCCTTCTAAAAATTATGTAGGACAGGCTTAATAAATCTGACAACTTAAACATTTTGAACACCCAGGTACAGAAAACCAACACATAAGTAAGGATAAAAAACAACTGATAACTGAGGTGAAGGGGGACCCTGTACTGTTTATGGAAAATGATTTTAATATGTTAGGAGCTGTAATATTTTAGGAGCTTAAAAAAGTCAATAAGAAAAAAAATCTTTATGACCTTTGGATTCATCCATATTGATTTGGGTTTTCTCTTATTTGCAGTGAAAGCATTCTATGTGTGTCTCAAAGAATCGTCACACTGTACACTTTTTAAATTATACATTTATATGTCAATTGTATCTCAACAAAACTAGAAAAAAAGAAAAGAAAAGAAAAAAAGCACCCTAATGGATACACAATAGAATACAGATGAAATAGGTAATTCACAAAAAAAGAAATGCAAGTGGTCAGTCAACATTAAAATATCTTTAAGCTCATGAATAATTAAATGTAAGTCTAAATTACAAAGAGAGAACTACATGTTATGTTGACAAAAACTGAAGATTGAGAAACCTGGTGTCCCTGAGAGTTTAGAAAAACTGTGTCCCGTGTCCTGAGGGAGGAAATGTGAGTGGCACCTCTAGGCAATGTGCAGTTTAAGTTAGATGCACTTTCTCTCTGACAGCAAACTCACTGGTAAGAATTTGTCCTAAGGTGAAACTCATACACAGATGAAAATATGCACAGTGGCCACAGAAGGCAAAGGAAGGGAAAAAAAGAAAGGAGAGAAGGCGCGAAGGACAAAAGAAGGGAGGGAAGAAAACACTCATCAGTAGGGGATTAGTTAACTGAATTACAGTACTTAAAATTGAAAATTACTGAGTTAACTTGATGCTTTGAAGTATATTTACTAGAAATAAGGAAGCAGGTTCTAGAAGGGCATTACAATATGATCCCATTGAGGTAAATTGCATGTGCATGGATGTGCATGGATGCATAGAAAGGTATTTGAAACAATGTTCATTAAAATTTGAACAGGTTAACTGTGGGGTGAGGAGGTGCCCCTTTACATGTTTTGTTTTAGGAACTTTTCAATATTATCTGAATTTTTAACAAGCATAGATCATTTTTGAAGAAAATACCATGAAAGGTATTTTCTAAATTAGAAAACAATTTTGTTAAGAAACCACAATGAAGCAGAAGACATGGCAACATCACCCATTTACCTTCCCCTTTCTAAGTGAATCCTGATTTTGAGAAAGCCATCTCTCTCCTTGCAGTCAATGATCCCACTCCTAATTCCAATAAGTCTAAGGCAATCAAGTTAATTCCTTGTGCCCTGCCAAAGATTGGTCAGGAACCCCAGTTTAAGTCAATCAACGTGTGCTATTTCCCCAGCAACTGCTACGGTCCAGGGATAGATATGAGACAGAAATGGAACCAATCAGACTGAAAAGAATTTTTAATCCATGGTTAGAGAAACTTGCTCTCTCCTCTGTAAATGGGGAAAAAAGCCATACAGCTTCTTCACTGCTGACCACCACCTTGCAAATATGAGGAAAGCCAACACATGGAGAATAATAGAGAGAAACAGAATTCTGTTGTGGGTGGGGGTATGATTTTGTTGTAATGTTTTCTGTTTATGAAGTAAAGTAAGCTCACTGTAGAAAATATGCAAAAAAAATGTATAAATAGAATTAAATAATAAAAAGCACTTAAAATACTGCCAAAAAGAGCAAACCATGGTTAACAGTGTGTTTCACTTTGTTTTCTTATTGCATTTATTTTCAAAACTGCAATCATAATGAATACTCAATATTAAAGCCTAATTTTCTTAGTTAACACTGTGTATTATGAACTTGGTCCAACCTTAAGTATTCCAACATAAGACATTAAGATGGTGTAGAATATTCTATCACAAATAAGTATCATAACTTGTTTAACCATTTCATTTATGAATTTTGGAATTTGAAGTCATCTTAAAATCTAATGTGAAGTAATAATGTGTGAAAATTTTGCAAATGAAGGGTAACGAAGGTTTTATATATAATAGAAACGTATAATTGTGAAAACTATATTGCTCATTGGGTGGGGGTGATTGGAATCAGTAGCCCAGACAATAGTGTTTAGTAAGTGTAATATCACAGGTGAAATGTTCTATAAACACAACGAATTAAAAACCCACAAACTAGTATCTGCTGTTCATGTCAAAGTTGAAACAATATAAATGAAAATGGGGGGCAGGAGGCAGTTCAATAAATAACAGTACAACCCTACTTGTTCTCTTTAAAACTTACCACACAGACCTACATATGTTCCTAAAAGATTTCCAAGCCAATTTAGTCAAACTCCAAACCAATAAAAAAAATCAACAAAGTTAAAAAATTTTATTTATGAGTGCATAGACAAATTGGAAGAGGTGTGAGAGTAGTAACTTCCGGAAAGGAGAGAGGGCAGGGCGGGTGGGGAGGCAAGCAGGGACTTTCGCTTTTCATTGCTTCTACGCTTCCCATGTTTGAGCTTTTACAGCATGTTGTTTTTGTTTGTAGTTTTATAAGAAAAGAAAAAGAGTTTTGACCTTTGCATTATTTAAAGACCCTATAGACTCTATAATCAGTGAGAAATGTTTCAGGCAGGCAGTTTTTGAACTAACATGTGATGTCAGAAATGCCAAGGCAAAATGTTTTAGACTGTCCAAGTTTAGGGAAGGGTATTTAATCTCTGATACTTACTGAACTGTCTCACCATTCAAAACACTTAACAGTCAATCAGATGGAACACTCTAATTTCACCCAATCAAAATTTAGTGGATGCTTTTGAGAAGAGCAAATGCTAGCAATAATAGGCTAATATATACCTGAGGAAGGCATAATTGTAAATTAATGGTGACTCTTTAAACAGAAAATGTACACAAGATGCAAAACAAAGAATCCATATAATAATTACCTACCCCACCAATGGGGCAAGAGCTATTGGCATTATCACAAGATTCTCCAGTGTTGATGCAATGTGGGCCAAGAATATTGGGGGACACATCTCCCAGGTTTGATGAAGCAAATGCTGCTACATATGGTCCCTGCCAAAAGAAACACCCAATTGCATTTTATTCTTATTTCCCATAATGACTTTCATTAAAAATGCAAACATTCAGTCCATTCTGGTGAACTATTCAAATTCACATTCATGCAATACATGAGATATACAATATTCTGAGAATGTTTTATTTCTGAAAAGGCTCACATTGCAGTCAGCATACATATTACTATTCATGATATTTCAATTATCAGTAAAGCTGTTTCAAGAAGGAGAGTTTCTAATTTGTGCCTCAGACAGAAACATTTCGACAAGAAACAGCATGCGACAACAAATTATAAAATGCTGACCAATCAATCTAGTCTTTGGTATGGTAACTGGGGCTCAGAGATCCATGTTTCCTTTTAAAATAAATGTATCTTATTGGCTCAAAAAGAAAAGAGCCAATCCAGATTTTCCTGTTGCAAAGCTGAACCTAAATATACCACCCACCATCCAGACCGGCCCTCTGCATTTTCTCCATTTCTTTATCCTAAAGTAACAACACAAAACCCTTTAGACTGGTACAAGACCTTAACATGAACCCAACTGGTCTGCCATTCCACAATAAATGTCCTACATTTTCTTAGGGAAAGAGATAAGCAAGTATTAGAGATCATTTCTTGTTTTATACCAGAAAGATCATTTAACTCAAACTAGCATCTAGCCAGTGATGATAAATGGGAACATCCTTTCTTTTCCCTAACATAGAGGCTAAAATGAAAAAAAATGGAGAAATTTTTGTTAACAAAGGAGCTGAAACATCAGACTGAATGTTCATGGGGCTAATATTTTTTAAAACAGAACATTCATTCTAGGCAGAGTCCTAGGGCTTTCATCCCATCGCATATTCTTCTGCATCTGGGGCTCGGACACTGGGATCAAGCACAGCAGGATCCCTCCTTGCCATTTATCTATCTGTATTCGATACTTTATATAGAGGTGAGGAGCTTCCTGGAGTATGTGAACTGGTTCCTGGCTTCCCATCTCTAATCCCACCACTCACTATTTCAAAATTTAAATAAAAAAAAAAGCCTTAGGTCTTATTGCAGGAAAATGGAACAGAGTCCTTGAAGAGAAATTCATCATTAAAAGGAAAGTCTTCACCATTGAAAAGAACTTATCACCTGTCCTCATTCAGGTTCTTACATCATTAAGAAGGTGCTTAATATTTTTATAGCTCTGAAAACAACAGATAACATCAACACAGTTTGTCGTACTTCCCAGTTGATCAAAAATTATTTTATATTGCAAATATCTTGAACTTGCCCTTCCTTCCCAATGAATTGTAACTTTATGAAGTATTTGACACAAAGTGTACTAGTCATTTCAAATTTTTCCTTCCCTAAGAGGAAAGATGGAGAATTTCTCTTATCCAAGTATATTGGTATGTGATGCCATGATGATTCTTTAATCTGAAGATTTGAGCCAACGATCCTGAATATTGCATGAATGATGAAGTCAATGACTTAAGCTGAAGCTTTTGATGACATACGCTCTCACCTGTCCAGGTAGATATCCTTTGTTCTTCTCTTGCTCAAAAAGGTAAGATGCATAGCCCATATTGTCACTATTTACAAGGTGGTTGCTGTTGTTCATGCTGACTGGGTGGATGGCAAACCAGCTGTAAAAGAGCAAGAAGCGTTGAGTAAAAAAAAAAAAAAAAAAGAGTAAAAAGCCCTGAGAAACAGAGAGCTGAGATCAAACGTGACTGGGAGCTTACATTTAATCCAGGAAGAAAAAAGTTTTTTTAATAATAGGCATTCCACAGGTAGGTTCTTTCACTGTTAATAAGCTTAACTTACTAATAATATACTCAAGAAGTCTGTTCATTTACTTAAACAAACAAAACTTAATTTTTAGGAATATTTCATCATTGTCATCTTCATCATAAGTTTTTAACAAGACTGGCCAGTTACCAGATAATAGATCTAAAGAATTGTATATAGACATAGACATTGTCTTTCAAGACAGGCACACACATAATTATTCAGATCAATCTTATCCAACTCAGAAGACATTTACTGAGAGTCTGCTATGTGCCAAGCATTAAACAGATTGCAGTTTACCCTCAGAATCTTGCAGAAGACAAAGATGTGAACAAATGGCTTTACTACAGGGTAACAAATGTTATAAAGAAATAGGCATTAAGTGTTTGGGGAGCACAGAGGACTAGCAACTAACTCTTAAGGGCATCCTTGGGAGAGAAAACAGCAGAGTAAATGCATGGAGGTGTGAAAGACGAAGCTATGCATAATTCAGTATATCCTTATGCATAGTAATACCTTGTTTAAGTGTAGAACTGTATAGTTTACAAACTAATTTCACATCTGTTGCCTTATTTGAACATCACAACAACCCTGAGAGAAAAGTTGTTATTACCTCCATTCTGCAAGGTGTCTCAGAAAAGCAAACTGGTGACCCACTTGTCATAGAGGATCAAGACCAAAGTT
Source organism: Manis javanica (assembly GCF_040802235.1). NCBI lineage: Eukaryota > Metazoa > Chordata > Mammalia > Pholidota > Manidae > Manis > Manis javanica. The sequence goes on from NC_133162.1 coordinate 64,301,907, forward strand.
TGGATCTTGTGATACCTTAACGAGTCGCCTTTCTGGCATCAAACCTCCATACAGGTGATGAAGACATTTACAGAATGGAAGGCTATAAAGTAGATCAACTAGAATACCCAAGAAAAGAGAGATGTCAGTTCATAAAGTTTCAGTTTCAAGATTTTTAAAAAAGTTTTGTTGATTTAACTCTTGAAACTTCCTAAACATTTCAGCTTATGTTCCTACTTGAATACTGTAGTGCACAAAACATTTACTTAATAACTAGAGATGTTTGGGGAATTCAAGGTGGTCATCATTCAAGATTCAGTTCTCATTGCCCAACCAATGGATGTGTAGGTTGGAGGCCATCCAGAACCATGCCCATGGGGGTTGGGTAGGCACAATAAATGAGTTAACTGGTTGGTGCAATAGAGACTAGTGTGGACTGTGGAGAGTTAGAGGCATTTGCACAATCTAAAGACTGCATCCTCTGCTGTGCTACAGCCAAATGTGGCCTCATGTGAGTATAAGCTAGGTTGGCCAGATCTTCCACAAATCCATGTTTTCATGAAATAGTTTCTGATTTAAAAATTCTTAAATAAATAATGGCAAGGAAAAAAGGAGGGAGCTGTTACAAATTAAAAGACTTAACATACCTACCCAACAAATACAGTGTGTGGACTATGCTTGGATTTGTATTCAAAGAAAACAGCTGTAAAAAGACTTTATTGATATAATCAGGAAAAACTGAACACAGAGTTTTAGACCACATAAGAAATTATTTTTAATTTTGTGGGTTGTGATAATGGATTGTAATTAAATTTTAAGTTTTTATATGGTAGAGATACATACCGAAATATTTAGAAATGAAATCATATGCTATCTGGTATCTGCTTTTAAATATTATAGCAAAACAAACAAAAAAGGGAAGGAGAGTTTGTGAAACAGAATGGCAGAGTATTGCTAATTATTTAAGCTGGATAATATTTACATGGAGATACATTAGACTAGTCACTCTAAATTGTTACATATTTGAGAATTTCCACGATAGTTTTTTTTTTAATGCTGACTTTCACTTTGAACTTTTTAGAAGAGTGTTAGGCTAGATCACCAGTTTGCAAGCTGAATTCAACCCCCACAGTGCATATTGGCCACCATGCAAAGGTAGAGTTTAGTCTGAAGGTAGTTCTAAGGTCATATAGAAGTTATTTGCAAGGTGCCCATAATTTTAAAAACCCTTATGTTACTTTCTTTTTTGTAGTTTGCCTCTTTCTCCTCAGATGCCAAGGAGAAATTCTAGTCAATTAGTGTTTGCTGGTTAATTGGAGGCTTTTTGTAGTTTTATCCCATTTAGTTTGGAAGGAAAATGGGATGGTGGCCATAATTCTGTAGCTTTCTGGCCCAAATATCAATGTGACGGCACTGAGGTCAGTCAGTGTCAGACAGACTGCAGCCTCTGCAGTGTGATCAGAGGAACCCAGTAGGACAGTTCTGTCACCACCGACTGTCATGTAGAGAACTGAGTAGGTAAAGGATGTTGTTTACAGTTCTCATTGCCCAACGAATGGATGTGTAGGTCTTTATTCTCACAAGAACCCTCTGAGTGGGATGCTATTATTATCCTCATAATAGGAAACAAAGTCTCAGAATGATAAAGTAAACTGACCACGGTTACACAGTTCTAAGTCAAGAAGCAGGGCTATGAATCCAGGTTTGCCAGACCAGAAAGCCCAAGTTCTTACCTGCTATGGGATACTGGCTCTGTCCCTTTTGATCACTCACTTGCTCATTCAATACATATTTTTTACTTTGACTCTGTGCCAGGCTTTAGGGACAGAAATGAATGAGGTGTCATCTTGACCTTGAGAAATGCTTCAAAGAAGATGTGACATTTGAGCTGCGTCTTAAGAGATAAGTAGGAAGTGGTAAGGAGATCAGTGGAGAAAAGTCTCCCACAGCAAAGGACAGAGCTGGGAAGGGGTGAAGTGTGTTCAGAAAATGAATAGCAGGGAGTGCAGAGCACAGTGGATAAGGGCAAGGAGAGATGGTGGTTGTTCCAGCCAATCAATCAACAACGATTTACTAGCAGCCCAGTGTGTGGCTGGCATTGTATTAAACTCCAAGGAACACAGACAGAATCAGATGTGTTCTCTACCATCAAGGATTCATGATAACATCTGTGGAGAAAGCAAATGCTAAGAACTCTGGTCTACTAATTAGACTACAAACTTGAATTCTTATTTATGTCATTTATTTATTTTCATTATTTTAGGCCTTAGAAAATGAATTGAACTTTTCTTCCACAAAACTGAAAAAAAAGTATTACAAAAAATTTAAAAGAGGACAAAAAAGAAATAAAAGTTTAAAAAAGTGGATAAAGAAGTACCAAAAAAAAGCTACTTGAATTTCAGAATAATAGATGCTTCATTTTTCTGCCTCTACCTTTTGAAGTATGTGCTATTAAAATATCAGCTTGTCCAAAGACCCCACCAAAAAAGAAAATTACAGACCAATATCCCTGATGAACATAGATGCAAAAACACTCAACAAAATATTAGCAAACTGAATTCAAAAATACATCAAAAGAATCATACACCATGACCAAGTGAGATTCATCTTAGGGATGCAAGGATGGTACAACATTCGAAAATCCATCCACATCATCCACCACATCAACAAAAAGAAGGACAAAAACCACATGATCATCTCCATAGATGCTGAAAAAGCATTTGACAAAATTCAACATCCATTCATGATAAAAACTCTCAACAAAATGGGTATAGAGGGCAAGTACCACAATATGATAAAGGCCATATATGATAAACCCACAGCTAACATCATACTGAACAGCGAGAGGCTGAAAGCTTTTCCTCTAATATCGGGAACAAGACAGGGATGCCCACTCTCCCCACTGTTATTTAACATAGTACTGGAGATCCTAGCCATGGCAATTAGACAAAACAAAGAAATACAAGGAATCCAGATAGGTAAAGAAGTCAAACTGTCACAATTTGCAGATGACATGATATTGTACATAAAAAACCCTAAAGACCCCACTCCAAAACTACTAGAAATAATATCTAAATTCAGCAAAGTTGCAGGATACAAAATTAATACACAGAAATCTGTGGCTTTCCTATACACTAACAATGAACTAGCAGAAAGAGAAATCAGGAAAACAATTCCATTCACAATTGCATCAAAAAAAATAAAATACCTAGGAATAAACCTAACAAAGGAACTGAAAAACCTATACCCTGAAAACTACAAGATACTCTTAAGAGAAATTAAAGAGGACACTAACAAATGGAAACTCATTCCATGTTCTTGGCTAGGAAGAATTAATATTGTCAAAATGGTCATCCTGCCCAAAGCAATCTACAGATTCAATGCGATCCCTATCAAAATACCAACAGCATTCTTCAAGGAACTGGAACAAATAGTTCTAAAATTCATATGGAACCACCAAAGACTCCGAATACCCAAAGCAATCCTGAGGAGGAAGAATAAAGTGGGAGGGATCTCGCTCCTCAACTTTAAGCTCTACTACAAAGCCACAGTAATCAAGACAATTTGGTACTGGCACAAGAACACAGCCACAGACCAGTGGAACAAAATAGAGACTCCAGACATTAACCCAAACATATATGTTCAATTAGTACATGATAAAGGAGACATGGACATACAATGGGGAAATAACAGCCTCTTCAACAGCTTGTGTTGGCAGCTACATGTAAGAGAATGAAACTGGATCATTGTCTAACCCCATACACAAAAGTAAATTCTAAATGGATCAAAGACCTGAATATAAGTCATGAAGCCATAAAACTCAGAAAAAAACATAGGCCAAAATCTCTTGGACATAAATATGAGTGACTTCTTCATGAACATATCTCCCTGGGCAAGGGAAACAAAAGCAAAAATGAACAAGTGGGACTATATCAAGTTGAAAAGCTTCTGTAAAGCAAAGGACACACCAATAAAACAAAAAGGCATCCTACAGTATGGGAGAATATATTCATAAACAACAGATCCGATAACGGGTTGACATCCAAAATATATAAAGAGCTCACGCATCTCAACAAAAAAAAAGCAAATAATCCAATTAAAAAATGGGCAGAGGAGTTGAACAGACAGTTCTCCAAAGAAGAAATTCAGATGGCCAACAGACACATGAAAACATGCTCCACATCGCTAGTTATCAGAGAAATGCAAATTAAAACCACAATGAGATATCACCTCACACAAGTAAGGATGGCCACCATCCAAAAGACAAACAAAAACAAATGTTGGCGAGGTTGTGGAGAAAGAGGAACCCTCCCACACTGCTGGTGGGAATGTAAATTAGTTCAACCATTGTGGAAAGCAGTATGGAGGTTCCTCAAAAAGCTCAAAATAGAAATACCATTTGACACAGAAATTCCACTTCTAGGAGTTTACCCTAAGAATACAGCAGCCCAGTTTGAAAAAGACAGATGCACCCCTATGTTTATTGCAGCACTATTTACAATAGCCAAGAAATGAAAACAACCTAAGTGTCCATCAGTAGATGAATGGATAAAGAAGATGTGGTACATATACACAATGGAATATTACTCAGCCATAAGAAAAAAACAGATCCTACCATTTGCAACAACATGGATGGACCTGGCTCAGTGAAATAGGCCAGGCAGAGAAAGACAAGTACTAAATGATTTCACTCATATGTGGAGTGTAAGAACAAAGGAAAAACTGAAGGAACAAAACAGCAGCAGAATCACAGAACCCAAGAATGGACTAACAGTTACCAAAGGGAAAGAGACTGGGGAGAATGGGAGGGTAGGGAGGGATAATGGGGGTGGGGAAGAAAGGGGGCATTACGATTAGCATGTATAATGTAGGGGGAGGCTCGGGGAGGGCTGTGCAACACAGAGAAGACAAGTAGTGATTCTACAGCATCTTACTACGCTGATGGACAGTGACTGCAATGGGGGTTGTGGGGGTACTTGGTGAAAGGGAGAACCTAGGTAACATAATGTTCCTCATGTAATTGTAGGTTAATGATACCAAAAAATATATATATGTCAGCTTGTTACAGCAAGGTTCTATGGCAATAGATAGATATTAATAAAGATATATAGAAAGGTGGTCATTTTCATTTAAGAAGGCTGCCCTCACATTTTATCTGGTCAAAAAATATTCATCAAAGCAAAGTTCAAAAGACAGGAAGAAAAGTGTAGGTTGTTTCAAAAGAAGTTAGAATATAGACATCAAAGGATGAATGTGTCCCTGTTGATAAACATTTTTAAATGACCATGTCATCATTAGAGCAGGGCTTTACTTGAGTCAGCATGATACAATCAACATTCTCAGGAAAGTCAAGAGATTTGGTATCTTATCCTAGTTTGTAGGGAGCTTAATTCAATTTTCTTTCAAATTTCTGTATCTGTTTCTTAAGACTGAAAAATAATAGATGTGAACCATGCTTTGTGAGTCAATTAGCAGCAAGTTAATGTAGATGGTATAATTACACTCTCCTCCTATGTAACTGAAGCATTTTCTAAGGCCTCTTTCAACTCAGACATCATATACTTCCTACTCTGAAACAGAAAAGAAAAGCCAAATGTAAAATTGAGCTTCTTAAATATGCCAAAACAACAACAAACCCATCCCAGGTTCCATTTTCTCGGACCTGGGGCACCATGTCCAGCATGCAAGTTACGCACTGTACAAAGGTGACTGGAAAAGAGGGTACATAGAGGTGAAATCCGGCCTCCGCTCAGCTCACTGAGTTAAGCCCCTCAGTCAGCCCCGAGAAGGGAGCACCTGTGTGTGCTGCACACCAAGGTCCTATGTGCTAGCTGTTACCTCTCCAGCCTAAATATCCATCAGTAGGGAAAGTGAATATTGTGCTTCCATTCAAAGGTAGTATTCATGAAAATGTGTAATAACATGAGAGCTCTTTGGGTAAACACAAATATATGAAGCTGTAGTGGGTTGAATAGTATCCCCCAAAATTCATGTCCACCAGAACCTCAGAATGTGACCTTATTTGGAAATAGAGTCTTTAGGGATGTAAACAGGGTAACAAACAAGTAAAATCACATTGGTTTAGGCTGTTCTTCAATCCAATAACTGGTATCCTTGAAACAAGAGAAAAGGAACAGAGAGATACCCAGAGACATAGAGAAGGAGGCAATGTAAGGACGGAGGTAGATCTCAGAGTGATATGTCTGCAAGTCAAGGGTGGCTCACAATCACCAGAAGCTAGGAGAGAAGCATGGAAGAGATTTTCCCGCAGAGCCTCCAGAAGGCATCAACCCTGCCAATACCTTGATTTTGGACTTCTGGCCTCTTGACCTGTGGGAGAATAAATGTCTGTTGTTTTAAGCCAGCCAGTCTACAGTAGTGTATCAAACACAGAGGTCATCTGGTGGAGTGGCTAAGAGCACTAGCTCTGGAGTCAGATGGAAGTCATCTAATCTATTTGAACCTCAGTATCATACTCACAACATAATAGTAATATCTACCTGATAACATCTGGCAATTGAAAGAACAAATATATCTGAAGTACTTAGCATAAAGCCCGGTCTATGTTAAGAATGGAATGGACCATCATGGTGATGATGATGGTGATGAGATGAAAAAGGGAAAAGAGAAATAAAGTTCTGAGAGTGAGTGTGTTATGTGTATATTTCATAGCATTAATACAGTTTTAAGCTATATGGTGCATGTGTATATGTATTCAACTTATGTGTATGCAACCCATTGACTGTGGACATGAAATAATTAAAGGAAGAAACTCTGCCTTCCAGGCAGCACTTACAAAAAAACTATAGGTCACCTATTTCCCAGTCCCACTAGCAGGATGTGCATGTGAATAGCTCTAGCCAATAACGTGTGTGCAGAAAGACCACCCAATTTTTATTAGACTCTGCCTGAGTGGGAAAAGGCACATTTAAAATCTCTAATGTGTTGAGCCACTGGAACTTCACGATCTGTGTGTTGTGGCACCTGGCATGAATTACCCCGTTTAGCACATGTCTTTTCAACCTCCTTTACAGTCCTCTTCACCCCACCCCACTACAAACTGTTTGGGGAAGGAGAGGAAAGGGTGTTTTATTGTGTTATACTGGATAGGTTACTGGGCCTAGAATTTTACCCAAAGACGACCTGAATTTTAAACAAGCACAAGCAATGAATACAGAACCAGACTGCTTGGACTGAAAACAGACAATGAGCTGTGACCAGAGGAGGCCCTCTGACGTTGCCGGTAAACTTGGGAGCCAGCATCCAGAAGAATGTTACTACCATCTCTGCTTCAGAGAAGAGATGTACATTCTCAGCTCCTCCGTTTATTATCTTCAGAAGTCCCGGGTAAAAAAGCCCCTCTCAATAATGTTAGTGGAGAGATATTATTTGAGTGGGTTCTTTTAAGCTAATGCAATCAAAATTCTTGCATCCTAAATGACATGATTAAGTGATCAACAAAAGCAAATGGCCAATAAGAGTGTTGTTTTTAATTCAGCTTAATTCACTGGGAACTTCAGAAATTGAGAGAAAATAAAAGTGATTTGGCTCTTCAGGGTCTATTACTTAGCAGCAATTGTAAAGCATGATGATGCCAAGATTGGCAAGAGCACAAGAAACAACACTCCACTCATGCTTGGGTAGCAGGACAGAAATGAGAAAAACCTTTCCAGAGGGTCATCTGGCAGTTTGTGAGAAAAGCTTTAATATGAAGCATTCCTCCTTGGCTCAACAATCCCACTTCTAGTAACTTAGCTTAGGGAAATATTTGCCAAATATACAAAATATCTGTTCAAGAATGCTTATCACAGTGTACTTCATGATGAAAGAAACTATAAAACAAATATCAAATGATTGCTGATTCACTGAGTACATTATCATACATGTAATGGAATACTATACAGCAATTTTTAAATGGTGATTTAAAAAATACTAAATAGCACTGAAAGATATTCATAAGGTGTTTCTAAATGAAAGAAAAAGTCACCAAGTGGTATATACAAGTCTTCTTTTTTTTAAATTAAAAAATGTAAATATGATAATGAAAATATCTAAAAGGCTTTGTAACAAAAATGTGAATAAAATTTATTGAGTCCCAGGTTTACCAGATGAGTTTTAGTTTTCTTTTTGTTCATTATTGAAATTTGAGAAAATATATGGACAGAAGAATAAGCTTTTAAAACACCAAGAGTGTAGAACCACACCAAGAGTTAACTCTAATGTAATGTAATATATGGACTTTGGGTGATAAGACTGCATCAGTGCAGGTTCATCAGTTGTCACATACATACCACTGTGATCCCAGACGCTGAAAATGGGGGAGGCTGGGCATATGTTGGGGCAGAGAGCATATAGTAAATCACTGATATTCTGCAATTTTTCTGGGAACCTAAAACTGCTCTAAAAAATAAAGTCTATTTAAAAAAAACTTATCCCAGCCCTAAACACAGTGTCACTTCTGTCATCTTCTCTTGATCAAAGCTGTCCCAGGACTGGCCAAGTTTCAAGGGCTGGAGAAATCATCTCCCCCTCTTGATGGGGACTGACAAGATCACTTTGCATAAAATATGTGGGATAAGAATTATTGTTGCTGCCATCTTTGGAAATTATAATCTTTCATTTTTAAAGAGCTTTAAAATCTCTATCAATCCTAAGATAGAGGAAGAAAAAGCATTGAAAAAATGAGGCAAATAGCACAAAGTGAAAAGATACAGAAATTCCAGGTAGGGAATAATCACAATTCCTAAAATTAGACTAAACTCACTCATTAAAAGAGACACTGCTAAAATATATGAACAGATAAAAGTTGAAAGAAAATGATAGAAAAATATACATGGGCAAATTCCAACCTACATTAACTATATTAGCAAAAGGATATAGGTTTTGAGACAAAAAAAATCATTATTGGATATAGAGTCACTACAAAAAAAAAAAATCCCACCTGATAGTCTCAGTACATGGAAATAACATTGCTAATATTTTTCACAGTATTTTAAAGTTTCTCATGCCTGGAGTAAGTGAAGCTGAGCAAGCAGTCACCTTGACAGAATGGCCTTGTAGTCACACTTATTTCATATATGTTCCACACAGGGAAATGAACTAGAGGAAATGTATCTGAATATTAACCACAGCTGACTTTGGAAAGGGTAACTTTGAGTTAATTTTTCTTTCTTTCTTTCTACTTTCCTATATTCTTTGAATTTTCTATGGTAGGTACATATTATTTCTATACTGAAAAAAAACTTGGAAAAAATAATAGCCTTCTAAATCTCGTAGGATTAAAGAACTTTCCAGAAATCCAACAGTCAAGTAAGTTCAATGTCTTCTGCCAGTTGTGATAATTGGCTTTTATGGCTTTGGTTTCTAAAATTGGGACAATTTAAATTAACAAGCATGATTTATCTCTGTTATCCATCAACTACCATCCTCCTTGTCATCAAAAAGCCCTTATTAAGCACCTTAACCTCACACAGGGATGGACCAGACATACGACGGAGACTCACTGCACATCTGAGGCCTACACTCCATGGGAACAACGTGGACAAGCTGATAGAGAAGCTGTAGCAAGAAGGCAGCACAAGGTTATGTAAGTAGATACATATGCCAAAATTCATTGAGCTGCACACTAAGATTTGTGCATTTTACTGTATGTGCCTCAATAAAAATTTTAAAAATTAAACATAAAACAAAAGAAAACAAAAAAAGAGTAGCATCAAATTTCACAATGACATAGATGAGGTAGAACAGGGAAGAGAAATTCAGGATGTGGGAATAGAGAGCAGAGCTTCACACACCAGTTTATGCTAATGGGGAGGTGTTTATAAGGACAAAGATGGGATGAGACTGAGAAAAGAGAAGAATGGTTAGTGAAGACAGACACTGAGTTTTCTGCATTTGCTATCTGAATGGGGTTAATTAGACAGAGGGATGATGTAGAGGGTAGAATAAAGAGACATAGAGAATAGATTATCAGACATTGTAATTCAAGACCTCATCATCATAGATGGTAAAGACAATTTAAACACATACACCACAAATGAATTCTGTAAGCCATTATCTTTCATGTAAATTTTTAATTTCAAAAATTGGACTGCTCTGAGTGTATATACAAACTATTCAAATAGCTTGAACAAATCATTGTTCTTGTTTTTTAAAATGCCTTGAAAGAACCCTCTTACATAAGTACCTTCTGTAAAAACAAAAGAATTTGCGATATATATAGAAGGCAATAGAAGGATCATTCAGAAACCTGCTCAGACCTTCCTTACACTTCTGACAAATATGAACTGTGCTGTGTCAACTCCTAGAGAATGACAAGGTGAGAAAAAAAGATCCATGCCACTTCTGCAAAGAAAGAAGAGAACTTAGCAGAAGCAGAAAGACAGGAGAAGGGAAGAGAAGTGAGACAGCTTACCCTGTTGCACCACGCTTGAAGAAGTGAGCCAGCCTCCCCAGCTGCCACTCTCAGGGCCACCTGCCCTCTGCAACTGTGTAAGAAGTTACAGTCTAGAGCCCTATCCACTAGAGCTGCCATTCAGACTGTCTACCCATCTCCATGACTTTCCTTTTGGTGCAAACGTTTGAAACGTCTGTTTTGTTTTCTCCTTTCATAGTTTTTTCATACATATGGTGTCTTCATACACATTAGAATCTCTCTCAAGACTCAGTGTTGTCTTTTCCATGGATGACAGACTCCTTCTGTAAGGTACTTTCCAGAGTCGCCCAAAGTGAAATTTGTGAATGCTACACATCTTACATTTTGATTCATAATTCAGAATATCCCAAACATGTTCTCTACATTTGGAGAAAAATCATTTAGTATTTCTGCAAAGGGGAGTGTCAGGCAAAAAGACAGAAGTATTTTCCTTACATAGATAAATCAACAGAAGCAAATGCTGGCCTGAATCAAAAGAAGCAAATGCTGGCCTACAACTGAAGAGGACTTAATGATTTGTGGAATAGTTTCATGCACATAATTCTATTTTCTTCCTCAAGTCACCACTCTTCCTAACCGTTTGAGAGCTCCAGTTACCAACCCTATCTTAAAATATTAATAGTTTTCCAATTCCCTTGGTATGAAAACCAAAGTCTTGATCATGGCATCAAATTTCTACTTCAAACTTTAACTCACAACACCCTGACCCACTGTCCTCTGCACTCCAGCCACACAGACCTTCTATTAGCTCCTCAAATGAGCCACTGGACTTTTGCACATGCTTCTCTATCAATGCTAAGTGTTCTTTTCCACACACACACCCCTATTTGGCCAGACAATTCTTACCCTTTCTTTGGTTTTTAGTTCTGTCACTTCCTCAGGGATGCCTTCCCCAATCTCTCTGACCAGGTCAAATCCCTTTAAGAGAACTGTACATACCTTATAAATATGTATGTATTTGTATCATAACCCAATTATAATTATACATGTATTTGTATGACTGTTGAATACCTTTTGTCTCCATCAGTAAATTGTAAATTCTATAATGACAACAACTACATCTATTTTTGCTCATCAGTTATCTAGAGTACTGTCTCAATTCATGACACATATAATCCACAATATTTAATAAATGAATGAGTTAATAATAATCTCTGTGCGGAGAGATGAGGTTACATCTACATTTGAGGAATGTGCAAAGTGAGTCTCAGAGAGCTGAAGGGATTTGCTCAAGGAGCACAGGCACAGGTATTTATTCTAAGATATTTCATTGCTGATTTCATAGCCAGAAGAATTTCATCCTTCCAAGGACTGGGAAGTCATGCATGGCACATAGTAGGTGGCCAGTGCAGACTTACTGAATGAAGAAATGAAAACAAAAGTGATAGGGGGAAGGAATAAATTATGAGCTTCAATATGGTTTTCACTGTGAAGAGAATAATCTTGCCTGTGACATTAGGCAGCTCACATAATCTTTCTGGGCCTCAGCTGAAGTTTGAACTAGATAATCTCCATGCTCCATAAATCAGAAATTCTGTACTTGCAAACAACTCATACCTAGGGATTCTGTGTAACAGCGGGCACTTACATATGGTGGCTGAGTTACTTAGCAGCCCAGATTTGGCTTTATGGTTTGGATCATTTTTAATGTACTCAAAGAGCAATTATCACTATGCAACAAGAAGCAACTGCAGGATCAATTACATCAAGGGGAACATATGGCAGCTATAGAAACAATAAAAAATTATCACAGGGTGTTAAGCACAGCAGATGGAAAAGAGTTGTTATAACCTTGACAATTGACCCTAGTACTTCTAGATATGTGTCTATAAATATAGTTACATGCAAGGAAGCAGAGAATACCTGCCAAAAATGATAGCATTTTTTAGTTTTCTGTTGGCATTGTTAAATGATTCAGAAGCTAGTTAAAGGAATCATGGATGGTCTCAGTCAATCAGCCTAAAGTTAAGTACAACCTATAAGGGTAAAGCCACTTTCTTCCCCCAACAAATCTGAGATTCTGTCTAGTCACTGATGTCTGCTATTACCTTGACCATCTCCTAACTGAATTCTCCACAGAAGTGTTCCACAATCCAGAGCCAGCTTACCTTTTCAGATTCCTCTCTCACTTGTTCCTGACCTAGCCCAGACTCTGACCTCAAAACTCATTGCTTTCTCGTGAGTCCAAGAGAAATCCCATGGCTCCCCAAGTCCAGTTCAAATGTCATTTTCTCTTTGAAGTCTTCCACAATGCACCCACATACAACCCAGTACTACCTCTTCCAAATTCCCACAGCATTTATTTATGCTCAGGTGATAGCACTGATGGCCATCTGATTTACATTATGATATGTGTCTGTCTGTCTGTCCTGACCCAATCACCCCACAAGCCTTCAAGACCCTTGAAGATAGGAACCATGCCTTATACATCATAACATACCCCAAGCACAGAATTGCATTTCTGACATTTAGAAAGTCTATTAAGTTAGATGTTAGATGGCAATTAATCAATAGACAAATTAATTATAATGGAAGAAGGAGTCCTAGTACATCAACCCATATAAAAAAAGTTTATTTAATCAGGGAGTTTTAAAGTGAGGGACCTCACTTTAAACTCAAAAAAAGTAACTCCAGTGCTAAGAATTTCAAGCACTCTGATATGCGAATAACAGAGTTTTTAGAAGTAGAATATTATTCTGCTTCTTAAATTCTTTGTTATGTCAGGCACAGATTAGAGATTTATGCACATTATCTCATTTAATCTTTAAACAACCCTATGAGGTATTGTTATTCCTATTTCAAATGGAATAGTTGAGGTATATGTAGATAAGTTACTTTTCCCAGGCCACAGGGTTAGTAAGTAGCATGGCTGGGATTGAACCCAAGTCCTAAAACTTACACCTAAACCCTAAACCCTGAACTCCTCACCATCATGCTGTTCTCCAGGGCCAGTTCTGCTACCTGAACGGTGAGTGAGTTAGAGTCTGTCATGTTTTTCTTTGCATCTTACTACTTTTAATTTGCTGTTAATTTGACTCACATAGAAGAAAAAAAAAGCTTTTACTTAGATATTTCTTAATTTTACCTAGGAGACCTCTACCACCATTACTAACACTGATTACCAACATTTTAAGGACTCATCTTATCTCCAAATTTTACAGTAAGAAAACTGAGACACAGAGCAGTTAAGTAACTTAGCCAAAGCCACACACTAAAAATGACGAGAGCTCCGAGGGAACCCACTGGACTCCAGCCCTAACACACTATCGCATACTTTCTTGTGGCATTTCTGCATCTCTTGGAAGTTCACACGTCAAAGTGTCTGGCACTGTTACCTACCCATCAATTCCTGAGTCAGTCTAATTGTAGCAACCAAAAGCCCATATACATGCAAATGCTTTTTTTTTGAAGAAAACAAAATCCACAGGTTTTCTTATATAAAAACAGAACTCAGATCTGTGCCAAGCTGTAATTTTACCTCATCTGCTTCCTCTAGGTGGTCTCGATTCTACTTTCATCACTAACTGGCATTGTCCTACATCAGAGTTACCTTAATCCTCTTGGAAAAACTAAGGTACATAAACTCAGACCCATAATCACTTGCATGGTTGCTCAGTTCATTTTCTCATTTTGCTAAGAGAGAATTGTCTGTGGAGAGCCAGGTGTGAGAGGCAAAGCCCCACATCCTGCAAGACAGTTCAGGGAACATCTTGTCTGCCCTGATCCCAGCTGAAGAAGAAGTACAAAAAGAGCTGCAGGCTATGAGCTTAAAAGGCAACAGGAAGAGAGTTCTGAGAAAAGCCAGAAGTAAACATAGGGGGCAGCACATGGAAGTCAGCCTGTGTACATAAGCTGGGCAAAGAATTAAAACTGAACCACTGGTCTGCCATCAGCGGTCTGTGGACCTCTGGATCCCAACTTTGACCTCTGGTTTTTCTTGCATCTCCCACCCACTCCTCTCATGTTTGGCGGGATCGCAGAACTGGACTCTGCAATTGTCCATTATCCTGGAAGTTCCATATATGATATTTTGATATAGTAATGAACATTAACATTTACTAAGTCTTTATATCACATGCCAGACACTCTTCTGAACTTCATCACTCAGATCACTCATTTATGTAATCCTTTAAATAGCCCTGTTTTACAGGTGAGAAACTAAGCCCTGGGAAGCTTAGAACCTCACCCCAAGGCCTATGTCTGGATCTTAGATGTGTTTGACTCCCAAATCTGGACTTTTAACCGTTCAACTATTTGTCAGCCTTTGCTGCCACTATACTAGTCTCTCCCCTATCCCAATCCAGTAATTAAGGTAAGTTAACCTAAAGAGAATTTTTTTTTTTAAGTTAAATACCTGATAAGGCCCAGGTCACTTCCATTCAAATCTACCATTTTCAAGACTACCATTTCCTTGTCTGTATTTGAAGAATACCTGGTCAGAAAAACAAAGAAACTCAGTTAGTTCTGTGTTAGAACCTGGAGCCCAAACATGACAAACAGTAGAAACTGACACAAAAAAACAAAACATCTTTCAGTAGATGAGGTTCCCTGACATGATATAATCCTATGACTGCATCCAGGGCCTCCTTCCTTGGCTTTATAAAGAAATGGTTTGCACCTGTGATCAGAGTTAGGGGCCTTAGGTCAGCTAAATGGAGATGAAATATACATCTTTATGTAACATATTTGATATTATTATGTAGTATATATGTGTTTCTTACAAAAAGGATTTGTCTTTGAAATTTCTACTCACATGAAATTTTAATAGAATCTCTTAAAAATAGCTGGGAATACGCAAAATCTAAAACACTCATGACTTACAATTTAAAGTGTTCTTTTATGTCCTTTCAAGAGAAATCAGATTAGTTTCTAAACACCAGCTTCTTTGAAATCTATTGAAAAATATGCAGTCAAATTTAAAATGTCAAGTGGTCAAGTTGAAACTGAGTTATTATTCCACTCTGCCATAGTAGCCAAGTACTTCTCTTCTGTCTTAAACCTGATAGAGCACTTAAAAATTAAAAAAAGACAAAATAATATTTCCCTTAGTTGTTCCACTCAGTTATGCTACTTTCATTTCTTATTCTTCATTCCCATTTCTTTATTCTTTTATCTCCTTTCCCTGGCCAGATTCTTCAGGACTAAGATGATTTCTTCTGAATAACATAATAAGAAGAGCTATTTGTTGACTTAACAAATACATGTTATGCACATTTTTATCTCCAGTTTTCAGAAGAAGGAGCTGAAAGCCAATGAATGGAGATAAAGAAATCACTAAAGGTCACACAGCTAGGAAGTAATAAATCTAAAGTGAGACCACAGTTGTGCCTGATTCCAAAGCCCAGAGTCCTTCAAACGTTCAAACTGACTCCAACAGCCTGCAAAGAGGCAAGATAAATACATAGGTTGGTGTGTCTCTGCATTCACTTTTTAATTCTGCTCATCTCTGATTATGACATGGTTTTAAATCATTTTAGCTTTCATATTCTTTTAGGATCCTGCAATATTCATCAAGTAACAACCTTGTTCATGGATCTGATGGCTGTTTCCTAAAGGAAGCACATGATTTCATTCTGATTACGTCCCCCCTCACCTGGCTCTCTCTGTTGGAGGATTTTGAAGGTAAGAATAAGGGCTTCGGTTGATCTGTACACCATCCACGTTTCCTTTATTGATAAAGATTTTGCCTGGTTTCATATTTCTGTGTGCTATCTCAATGCTCTGTGATTTTAAAGAAAAATTGAAAATTTAGAAATTTTGGTGTAGAAAAGGACTTAGTCAATATGCTGAGGACAATTGTGGACAATTTCCTTTGTCTCCAACCTGTCTCCACTATGAGATGAAAGCTGGAGAATCACATGGCTGGTGTCATTCTAGGGAAAAACAGAAATGGCCTTCAGAACTGAGACAGAGGAAGGGCTGTGTATAGGGAAGCACGGGGCTGATGAGCGCCTGAATCTCTCAGGACAGCTCCAAAACTGGGGCAAGATTTGTTAACATGTAGGTATTCCACCTTCCCCACCCTTTCCATCTCACCCCCAAGGTAGAGTTTTTTAAACTTTTTGACTGAAAACCACACTAAGCAATACATTTTCCATCATAATTTAATTCACATTAATATACATATTCTAAAACAAAAGGTTCAAAGCCAACCACACCCTCACCATGCGTTAGGCACTAAGGTATTTTCCAATCTACTTTAGTTGCTTTTTTAATGCTTATTGCAACCCATGAAATTGACTTCATAAAGCCATTCACAGACTGTTATCCACAATTTGAAAAACACTGTTGTAAAGACATTTCTGCCTTTGCCAGATGGATCCCCAAATTTGAGGGGTGACTTTATGAGAAAAAGTAGAAAGAGACTAAACCTGAAAGGCAAGTGAATGAAGAGACCATTAGCAAGGATCCTATGTGAGAAAATAATAAGCTGCAATACAGTGGAGAGAGGAGTAAGTTACCCAAACCAGGAATGGGAGAGATCAAGGGAAGTGGGTCAGAATATCATGTTGGTCCAGAGCTACAATAGAGGACTTGAGAGATGAGGGCATGTGTTCATAAATTGGATTCTCCTTTATGCTCTTTGGAAAATACAAGGAAAGATTGGTTCCTTGGCAGGTTTCTTTTTGTGTAAATTTGTATGCAGAACAGACCATGTGGGGCCCTATAACTTATACAGTTTACATACAAAACATTTTCTGTCTCTTTAGAGAACTACAGGAGGCTTACTGCCATAGAATTCCCTCCCCTAGTCAATCAGCACCTCAAGCCTAAGAGCCCACAGCTCAGGACCAGAAGCTACGAAGGAGTCAGAAAGGGAAAAGTGAGGCAGGTGGTAAGACTGTGCTCAGACTGAGATCCTATAAAGACTCTCTCCACATCACACCAAACCACTCCTAAAACAGCTGTCAGCAAGGGGGGAAATCAGCCACCTTTGGGGGGCTTTGCCTACCTTCACAATGCCATTGACGATGTATTCAAAAGTTCGATTGCTAAATCCTTCACTGGCGATCACAAACAGAGTATACTGGAAGAATCCTGCTGGACCGGAGTGTGTGTGAGTGCCACTCAGCACGACATTGTCTCTTCTGTACAAGGAGCCGTATTTACTCTGCAGTCTGTTCAGGACCTTCAAGGAAAAAAAAAAAAAAACCAGAACTAAGAAGACAGATAATAAAAGAGAGGGCTCTGATAAGCCCCGTCAGTGTTCCCTATCAATGACATCCCTGATGAGCGGCCCTTTGTTCCATGCTTGGACACATCATCAGAGGAACAACTGCAAAAGCTATCATTTTATAGATTCTTGCCATTTACAAGCACAATATTAGGTATTATATATATTACATCATTTAAAAATCTTTATAATAACCCCAAGAGGTAGGTATTTTTAACCCTATATTTTAGCTAAAAACATTGAAGTGCACAGAAGTTATAATTTGCCCACTGACCTAACAAACAGCAAAGCCAGACCCCAGATTCAAGACTCTCTCTAACCATGGAACCACTACTCATACCTATTCATCACTCCACATAGAGTATTTAATTTTCACGTGCTGTTCTAAATACTGGGAATATATGAGGTTCCTACCCTGAAGAAGTTTCTATATTAATGAGGGAGAAAGAAAAGAAACAGATGAGTGTGTAATGTGATATTCTATAGTGACAAATGCTATGAAAAAAATATTGCTGAGTAGGGTGTGAAAAGAGAGGGATGGGTGTTCATGAGAAAAGTTCTTTCCAAAGATGTTACCTTTCCTCAGAGGCTTAAATGAGGAGAGCAAGCTGGTTGCGCAATACCCGGGGGCAACATCCTGGGGCCAGTGGACAGACAGACAGCACACAGGCCTCTCTGCTCTGCTGCCTCACCTCCCAAAATGAAGAACTCAACACTCCCGACACAGACCATTATCCTTACTGGTCTGGCATAAGCCAGCCGCTATGATCTAAGGACACGCTGCCCATCCTGTGGAGAGGCCCTGTGTGAAGGAACCATTTTATCAGCACAGATTTGCTAACCACGTGGATGAACAACCTTAGAAGGAGATCCTTCAGCCTCAGTCAAGCCTTCAAACAACTGCCACCCTAGCCAACATCTAAGTTTAACCTCCTGACAAAGAAGTGATGATACGTGACTTCTGTTTTAACATTAAGTCAGAATGACCCAACCCAGCCACTCTGGGATTCCTGACCCACAGAAATCCTGAGCAATAATACATGTTGCTTTAAACCACTAAGTTTTCTGGATGGCTTGTTGTATATAGATAACAAAGATAAAGAGATTCAATAAATGTTCATTGAATTAATCAATCAATAGACATCCAAACGCATGTTTAGTGTCTTTGTATCATACCTACACACCAAGGAAACAATAGAGAGAAGATTAGTAATGTTTCTGAGCACATATTTCTGATCACGCCTTAATCAGCTGCAATCTAAAGCTTAGTATATTGTAGCTTCCTTGTGAAAGATATTTTGAATGAAAAGTCATTAAAACAAAGCAGCAAAAGTCTCAAACCCAAAGCAACCTTCCTCAATGTCAGATACTGTCACCTAATACCAGGGACAACGATGAAAGTTCACGTATGGCAGAGAGGGCAAATGCAGCTTGTCTCGTGCACTCAGTCCCATTTATTGGTTGTTGCGGTCAGGAGCAGTATGTTCAGAAGGATTCTGAATCCATCTCTGCATCTTAGCAAAACAAGAATGCCTGTTTTGATGGGCACTGCTGTGTTCCTTGGGTATGGCAATAGGCAGTGGTATACCGATACACAGTCTCTCTGAAGGAAAAGGCCTCACTTATACTTTTTGCCAATTTCTAAGGCATAAATATTCTCACCATAGTCAATTTCAAGCTACCAAAAGTTTAACAACCAGCTCACAACGTTTCTGAATATTTAACAAATGGTTCTCACAGTGGTAGCCCCTTATTTACTATACACTTAAAACATAGAAAGACATCCATTCAACCTCTTCTATTTTAGGTGAACAGCTACACCATCGTCCTTCCAGTCATGTGCTCAGTGAGTCATGAAGAAGATCTTACAAATTATCTTGCTTCATTAACCTCTCCATGCCCTAGACATCAATTGCTAGGTACCATACCTGCAATACCAAACAAATGTGGAAAGGAAATATTATGTAAACAGACTAACATCCCTCTGACCAAGAAGTCGACATTCTCCATACCAGTAAGTTTTCATGTTCCTTCTCTTTGAACCTAACTCTAGCCCAAAGGCTTCATCACTCTTACATAGTCCTCGACAGAGTAACTACTACTCTCATGAAGAAGAAATATCTGTAAGGAGAAAGGGAAGTGATCAATGAGGAGACACCATGAAAGCCTAACTAAAGTTAAAGGCTATATTCTCACAATTCTCTGACCAAGACAAGAAGGTAGTAAGAAAAAAAAAATTCAACTTTAAAGCTCCCTGAACCTTACCTTATTTTTATTCCTGAAGACCTATCATGTTAGGATTTTAGAATTAAGTGCATTTCTTCAGGTTTCTTCAAAACTCAAACTCTTAAAAAGATAGAAATTTTGAATCTTGAATTTTAAAACAAAAAGAAAAAGACTAAAAACAGCTCACCGAAATTTCACCCTAAACTACAATCTCTGATGTGAAGTCAGACATATGGGACTTCTGGGGAAAAGAAAAGAAAAGAAAAGGAAATTAAAAACTCAATCACCTAATAATAGTGTGTGCAAATAGCCATTATAAATAACATGTTTCCTACTTCATGAAAGGAGGGGTATTTTAACATAATGAAGTGACATCCATGTCTATAGCTCACTTCCTTGACCTTAGTTGTCATTCCACTTCCTATGACTGACACTCTTGGGAACAAGACATAGAAAGAACTAGAAAGTCATTCTGTTTTCCTGCTCTGCTTCACTGCTCAGAGACCTTCCTTCATCTTCACTGCATTCTGGAAATTTCATCTATCTTAAAGTGGAGACTGAGAACCCGCCTACAACCAGGTGTTATATAAATAAGTATTATGGCACTTATAGCTACATTTGTTTTTCACCCCTTCCCCTGAATTAACCTGGAATGACTAAATGGGTTTATTTAAAGGCCTTAGGAAGGAATGCTTAAATGATGCCCACTATTGACTTGATAGCATCTACAACCCAACCCATTAAACCCCTCCCCCTTCCACACTCCACCCACAAAGTCTACCATTTGACCGTCCTATTCTGCTAATGACCCCACCATATCCCAATCAGAAGCACCTTGCATTCCTCCAAAAAACAGTAGAGTGCAGTGATAATGAGCTTGGGCTCCAGAACCCAGAATCCTATATTTGAATACCTGTTCTGACAGTTCCTGGGTGGGAAATCTTGGACTGGTAATCTTGGTAAACTGGGCAATCTTAGACTGTCACTTGATCCTCTGCAATTTGTTTTCCTTATTGGTCAAATCATACAATAATAGGACCTCTCTTATACTGTTGCTTGGAGGATTTAATTATATACTCTGCAAAGCACTTAAAACAACATTTGACTCATCCTGGGAACTATGTGTTAGCTTTTATGTCTACTCATCCCTTAATCTCATTAGCATTTAATTTACCTCTTATTACCATGTAGTCTGCCACCTCTTGGGTTTAAGATCTTTGTGTCAGTCTCACAAGATATAGGGGACATTTCCAGGCAAAGTTAAAATCCTTCCCGCTACCCTTGCTTCCCTCTCTGATTCTTGCAGTCTTCCAATGCATCGTAAAACTCCCTTGTATTAAATCGCCTCCATTTGAAATATCTAGTGTGATTACTGTTTTCCCAGCTGGACCCTCACCAATAGAGCCTTGAAATTAAGGAATCTGCCAGTTTACATCCTTACCTACACCTATGTCCACATATGCATCTTGGTACCAGTCTATTACAATCCACATCAATCACTGTCCGATTAACCATCCTAATGCAAAGTTGTGTTTGCGTCACTTCTCTGCTCGAAAGTTCCATAGAAATCACATTTTAAAACAAACTGTGATCCCAGACCCTCTACAATTATGACCAACACACCTCCCAGGTACTTCTCTAATTACATGCTGCCTTGCCAATGGGTTTCAGCCCCAGGCAACTTTACTCTTGATTCAGTAAGACTGAAAAATGACAATATGATGTTCTTGGAGTGAAAGGGATTATAGGTAACTTTATGCCCATGGTGGCAGGTCAAGCCCTGGAATCCCATCTACCTCAGAGCAAGTCTGCCCGCAGCAAGCCAGTCTCTGCCTCTGGGCCTCTCTGCCCCCGCAGCCCTCTCAGTCTCTGTCCTTGGTGCTGCCACCACTCCAGCCTCTGCTCTCCCGCAGCTTGCAGCCCAGAGCACTGGGCAGAGCTCTTTAGAGTCAATAAGAACGTGTTGTCCCCACATGTGCAGTGAGCAAGCCGACCAGGGTTGGGCGAGAATCCTGGCCATAGAAACTTTCTTTCTCTACACATGCTTATGTGTGACCTAACAGAACTCCTCTGTCCCTTCAAAGAAAAGTCTCTATTCCTTGCCTGTGTCTCCTTATAGTCATATTGTCCTCTTCTTCTGATATCTCTCCTTCCCATGTTGAGCATTTAAAATTTTGCCCATTCAAGTGTCACATCCACTGTGAAATATTTTTCCCTAATTTCCATTTCCTGAATTCCATTGTGGTGGTTTTAAAATACTATATGGTCACAAATTCTTTGATAGATCTCCTTTTAAGAAGCTAAAGCTTAACTTTCCTACCCCTGCATCTGAACTGGACTCAGTGACTTGCTACTAATGAATAGAACAGGGTGAGAGTGACGGAGTGTAACTTCTGACCCTTTTTCCCTGCTCTTCATCCTGAGGTATTCACTGAGGGGAGCCGCTACTCTGTCCTGAGGATATAGGGGGTGGGGAGCTGAGGGCTTCTGCCAACAGCCACGAGTGACTCAGCTTGGAAGTGGCTCCTCGAGCCCCAGTCAAGTGCTCAGATGACTGCAGCCTTTGCCAACATCTTGATTTCAAGGTACTTGAATCAGAACCACATAGTTAAACCAGTGCTGAATTCATGACCCACAGAATACGTGAGATAATGAATGTTGGTTTTTAAAAGTCACTATATTTAAGGCACAGTGATAGATAACTAATACGCCACCATGCTTTAGCCCAGTGAATTAAAGCTATTTGTGTATTTCTGATACAGCCCTTCCTCCTAACCCCCAACCAGGTACAGAGCTCACAGGGCACATGGATTATGACTCACTTAGTGTGTACGTCCTAAAGTGACTGGCCAAGTACCTTGCAAAAAGTAGGGTCAATGGATTTTTCTTTCCTCCAAGGTAATAGAATAACATCACTTTAAGAATGTGGGCTCTGGTATCAGGAATACATGTATTCAGAACCCAGCTCTGCTATTTCCTATATTAGGGAAGTTGGGAAAGTTACTTACCTTCTCTAAGACTCAGTTACCTTATCCATAAAATGGAGATAACAACAGACCCACCTCACAGTTTTGTTGTAAGTGTGTAAGGGGGAACCCTTAATCCCCTGCTCCTTATGTTTCCAAAAAGGAGAGGTTTCAATTCTACTCCCCAAGAGGGAGTGACATTGGAGAAATGCTTATAGACCCTCTCCTCATCCTTCTCTCTGGCTCCTTCCCACAGCAGGAGGAGCAAAGTGTTTAACAGGTGAGATTGAGAGAATATACCCTGAATGACAGACATTTAATGGCCATTGTTCTTGGTTCTCCAGGTTCTCCTCTTTCTCACATCTGTGAATATGTGAGCAGACATTAAGAGGGCACATTCTCTTTCTGTGAACTGATCCCATGCAAAAATTAACTGGGTCAGGGCCTAGAAACTGGCTTAGAGAGAGACACCTGGAAGTTCATCTCTTTCACTCTATTTTCCTCTCTCCCTCCCCCTCTTACTCCCTGGCTGCCTATGTAGGACCTACACACACTTCCTGCTAAGCTCAACTTTCCCTACAGGTGGGTAACACAGTCCAAATTTGGAGAAAATCATAGATGAGCCTGACATATATTATGATATAGTTTAAAGATTAAGATATTGTATTCTTTTTAAATTTTATTATGGACATTTTCAAACACATACAAAAATAATCAGAATAGTAATGAAATCTTCACGTGTCAACCACTCCACTTCAACAATGGATGGCCAACCTCATTTCAGTGTTGTATTTTAATCTCATCTGCTTCCTTGCATCTGTTCTTAATTGTCTAAAAAACTGAGGGAAGGGTTAGTGGTTAATCGGTGCTCTCAGACTTCTAACAAAGAAGATTCAATGAGAGAATGTATGTTAAGGTCACCTGAACATAATAGGCTTTCAAAAAACATTAGCACTGATAATGATTATGAGCTATTAGCAGAACTGAAAGCAAGTTTTTACCAAAATGACTTAGAATGGAATAATGAGGCTCATTCTCCTTGTAAAATAGTTTGCTGGATCATCAAGAGCTTATAATGTTGAGAGTAGTAGGACTCACAGGATGAGAGACTAGGGGAGCTTAGGTCCTTTCATATTTACCCACTTTTAAACCATATTTTCCTTTTATATCATGTAATTTCTTTCTTAGATTCATCACCTACCTCCAGCCTGAGTCGTTGGGATACCATGCCTATGTCAATGCTGACAAACACCATTCGATTTGACCCATCAGGTTCCATGATGGCAAAAGCACGACTGTACAGCCTTGTGAGGATGCCCCGTGCATTCTGGCCAACTTTGCCGTAGCCCATCTAAAGAAGAAGAGAGAATCAGAGTCACTCCGTCTCACTCTCCTGCTGCCAGAAACCAGGCTAAGCCATACAAGCGTAGACTATTTAGGAAAGGCAAAGAAAAACAATCCACATGACACTGTGGTTCTGAGATAATACGTGTGTTTTCAAGAATAAAACCAACATGAAAGAGGATTTACTCTTTTGTGTAGAAGACTGTAAAGGCAAAGTAACAATTGAGTTGGCAGAAGCTGTTCACTAGCCTGGGCTGGGGTGGCTCAGGAATTCTGTTACTATCCTGGGGACCTTTCAGAGCTTTTCTGTTTTTCAAACAGAACCTTTTTTCCTGACTGTCTCAGGTACTACAAAAGGAAATAGTTCCCCTATCATCATCTCACATTTCCAGGAATATCCTGAAGACTGACAGTTCCCTCACTTTGGTTATTTTGTGTGTGAGTTTCCTTTTGTTCTGAAGAAAATGGTTTCCTTATGATTAAGTAATCCTTACTGAGCATATCTCACCCTGGCTTCTACCATGCTATCCCTCTCTCAGCTAAATTGGATAAAATATTCCCAGCCTTCTGTCCCACCATGCCATAAAACCTACCCATAAAAGCTATACCCAGATCCTCAGAATACTCTCTGTAGCACTTGTTTTACCCCTCACGTAAGAGTTCATTTTGAGTTCACATTCCAGAGTCACTTTTCTAACCAGACAGCAAAAAATAATTCATAGAATCTAATAATTACTTATAAAGGAAGGGAGAAAATCCCATTAGACAAACTCATGCTCTGGTTTCCTAGGGAAGGGTTGATGTAAATGGATAGATATTTCCAACATCACAGCCAAGAAGTTGCACACAGGCAGCCAAAAGGCCACACCTGACCCATACAAGTGCTTTACTTGGCATACACAGTGTTGGTCCACACCAGGTTCCTGGTTTTAAGTAGACCTGACTACATTTTCCAATTGAGTGATATACATCCTCAGATCTTTCCTCGACAAAATATTAACAAACTGAACAAAAATACATCAAAAGGTTCACCCATCACAACCAAGTGGAGTTTATTCCATTGGTGCAAGGAAGGTTTAATATTTGTAAATCAATCAATGTGAAACACCACATTAACAAAAGGGAGAATAAAAACCACATGATCATCTCAATAGATGCTGAAAAAGCATTTAACAATATTCAACATTCATTCATGATAAAACCTCTCAACAAAACGGGTATAGAGGGAACATATCTCAACATAATAAAGGACATATACAACAAACCCACAGCTAATATCATACTCAATGATGAAAAGCTAAAAGCTTTTCCTCTAAAATGAGGAACCAGACCAGGATACCCACTCATACCACTTTTATTCAACATAGTACTGGAGGTCCTAGCTACAACAATAACACAAGAAAAATAGATAAAAGGCATCTAAATTGGTAAAGAAGAAGTAAAACTGTCACTATTTGCAGATGACATGATACTGTACATAGAAAACACTAAAGACTCCCCCCAAACTACTATTAGAACTAATAACTAGATTCAGCAAAGTTGTAGTTTGCAAAGTCAATATACAGAAACCTGTTGCAATTTTATATACTAAAAAGGAACTAGCAGAAGAAGAAATCAAGGAAACAATTCCATTTATAGTTGCATCAAAAAAGAATAACATACTTGGAAATAAATCAAACCAAGAGGTGAAAGACCTGTACTCTGAAAACTGTAAGACTCTCACAAAAGAAATGGAAGAAGACACAAATAAATGAAAATTTATCCCATTATCATGGATAAGAAGAATTAATATTGTCAAAATGGCCATCCAGCCCAAAGCAATTTACAGATTCAGTGCAATCCCCATCAAAATACCAATGGCATTTTCCAATGAACTAGAGCAAAATTTACATGGAACCACAAAAGACCCTGAATAGTCAAAGCAATCTTGAGAAATAAGAACAAAGCTTGGGTACCACACTTCCTGACTTCAAGCTATACTACAAAGCTACAGTAATAAAAACAGTATGGTACCAGCACAAGAACAGGCACACAGATCAATGGAACAGAATAGGCAGCCCAGAAATAAACCCACACTTACAAGGTCAATTAATATATGACAAAAGAATATACAATGGGGAAAAGACAGTCTCTTCAAAAAAATGGTGTTGGGAAAACTGGACAGCCACATGCAAGAGAATGAAACTGAATTTCTCCCTAACACCATACACTAAAGTAAACTAAATGGATCAAAAACCTAAATATATGACATGAAACCATACAACTCTTTAAAGAAAACATAGGCAAAAATCTCTTGAACATAAATATGAGCAATTTTTTTCTGGACATGTCTTTCTGGGCAAGGGAAACAAAAGCAAAAATTAACAAGTGGGACTACATCAAACTAAAAAGCTCTGTACAGCAAAGGACACCATCAACAAAACAAAAAGGCAACCTGCAGTATGGAAGGACACTATAGTTGCAAATGATATATCTGATAAGGGATTAACATCCAAAATATATGAAGACCTCGTATAACACAATACCAAAAATCCAAATAACCCAATTCAATTAAAAAATGGGCAGAGGACCTAAACAGACATTTTTCCAAAGAAGAAATTCAGATGGCCAACAGGCACATGAAAACATGCTCCACTTCACTAATTATCAGGGAAATGTGAATCAAAACCACAATGAGGTATTACCTTATATCAGTCAGAATGGCTACTACCCAAAAGAGAAGAAAAGTAACAAGTGTTGATAAAAAAGAGAACCCTCTTACACTATGGGTGGGAATGTAAAGTGTTACAGCCACTGTGAAAAGAAGTATGGAGCATCTTCAAAAAACTGAAAATAGAGATACCATACAACCGAGTCATTTCACTTCTAGGAATTTACCTGAGGAAAACACAATCTCTGATTTGAAAAGATATAGGCACCCCTATCTTTATTGCTGCATTACTTATAATAGCCAAGATATGGAAGCAACCAAAGTGTTCATCAGTAGTGAATGGATAAAGAAGATGTGGTACATATACAAAATGAAATATTATTCAGACAAAAGAAAGAAAGAAATACTGCCATTTGCAACAACATGGATTGACCTAGAGGGTATTCTGCTGAGTGAAATAAGCCAGGCGGAGAAAAACAAATACCATATGATTTCACTTTGTGGAATATAAAAACAAAAAAGAACAAAATGAACAAAATAGCAATAGGCTCATAGACACTGAGAAGTGACTGGTAGTTACCATGGGGGTGGGGGTGGGTTGGTGGATGAAATAGGTGAAGGGCATAAAAAGGCACAAAATCTCAATCATAAAATAAGTTGGTCATGGGGATGGAAGTGCAGCATAGAGAATACACTTCTGTAACATCAGTAGTCAATAGTTCTGTGACATCTTTCTATGGTGACAGATAGTAATTAGTTGGGGTGAGCATTTAATAATGTATATAACTGTTGAACCACTATGTTATATACCTGAAACCAATATAATATTGTATATCAAACATATTAAAAATATGAAAAAAAATAACAATAAATCCTCAGATCTTCAATACAGAGATTTCCTGGCTTCTCTTGAAAAAAACTGCAAAGATAGGGCAGCCCTCAGTTCATATCCTTACATGGCAACAAATCAGCTGAAGCCATACACTTACTACTTGTGCCATCGTGCCCACAACTTAGCAGTGCCCCTCATACTGAGGATTCAGTAGACACTAATCACCTTGCACTGGCACGCTTTGGTCATTTATGGTACCTGCCCATTCCCTGTAGTATTTGAGTTTGCCAGTCCTGCCACTTCCATTCGTAAAAAATGGCCAACTGTCTTTACAAGAGGGCTGTGGTTGAATGAAAGGACCCCTCTCCTTTAGAGTACAATATTCACTGTGTCATGCAGCAGTGAGGTCAACGGAGAAGTGAGAAGGTGATGATAATAAATGAAGGATGAAAAATCACAAAATTACTGCTTTCACAGTCTCCTTGAAGAGCAAGTGACAGACCTACCAAACTGATGTCAGCTACTTGTCCCGTGCAGTCAGCTCGCCCAGCTCCGATATGGTAGCCACTGAAGTTCTGGAACAGGGGAGGCTGTGGTGTGGTGGTCGCTGGAGACGACTGGGTGGTTGTAGAGCCCTGGGTGCGTGTGGAGCCTTGAGGGGCTGTGGAACCTGGAGGGGCCGGAGGGGCTGTGGAGCCCGGAGGGGCTGGAGGGCTCTGTGTGGCTGGAGAACCTAAATCTAAAACCAGAATAAGATATTTAAGAAACAACATATCAGTCCACTTATTTGCCATCATCAATTAGAACCCAAAGGTTCAGGAAAAATTTTTGTACGTTCTCTTATATTTAGGACACACACACACACACACACACACATATATATATATATATGCTGAGAACCATATAGAAGATATTCATGCGGTGAGAACCATCTCAGGAAACTGTTTTCTGTCATAATCCTAAGGAAGATCTTTTTCTTGAATTGAAGATGATTCAGCCTAATATTCAAGGCCTCCGTTAAATGTCCCTCAATCTCTCCTGACTTAGTGGCGGGTTCCTGGCACACAACCTACTAAAGCCAGCCTCTGGAGACTTGTTTCTATCACCCTCTCCATCCAGAGACCTCACTCCTTTCCATTCCACCATCAATCTCCACAGCCCCTTCAGAGGTTCTTCATTCCCATCACACCCAGATCCAGCTCGAATCCTCATCTGCAGGGTGCCACGCCCGCTCTCTCTGCCCTGCTCAGATCCTCCTCAACCTTCTAAAGACTTTCATTCTTGATGTAACCTAGATCATTGTATACTTGTTGACATAGTTCTACCTTATTTTAATTATTCTCCTTTCACCACATATGTATGTGTATATACCCACGTATATTCTACATTAATATCTCTCTCTCACACACAAACATATACACACACAAGGAAATATCAAGGAAAGTGGAATGGCATAAAGAAAGTCTAAGAGGACAGGTGCCAGAAATAAACAGCCTGCGTTTGAAAACTGACTCTCCCACTTGTTGGCTGAACAAATTACTTAACCTATTTCATCACAATTTTTTTCATTCATAAAATGGAGATAATAATAATACACTACTTCCTAGGGTTGGTTGTTTTAAACAATAAATATGTTACTATATATTAAAAATTTAGAACGATGACTGGCATATAACTTTGCTTTTATTTACATATTTAGATTATCTCACATACTCCACGTATGTGTTTGTTTCTATCCCAAACAACACCCAGGATGCACCCAGGCAACAATGTCAATATCACAAAGCATTTGAGTGTCACAAAGTACTTGGCAAGAGATGGACAGCCAACTCTTTCTGGGATCCTAGAATTTTGGAGCTCAAGAAAACTTGGAGATCACCTAGTCCACTCTCTGCAGTTTTATATGTAAGAAAACTGAAATCCAGACCCATGATTTCACTGAGATTTCAGGGAGAGCTTACGATTAATCAAAGCCCAGCCCAGATCCTCCAACTCAAGTCGGATGCTATTCCATCCACATTCTAACTAACCATTATTAGAATTCATGTTGTCTCATCCTCACACCCACATTTTCTATAGAACATTAAACACCACAGGGAAGCAGCACCTTTGTTATGACCTCGTTTATACCAGCAGAGGACAATCAAAGCCCAACCTGGTCACATAACCAAGGGCAAGTTGTCTGTGATCGCAGGGTCTCGGGTTCCCCATTTGCAAAATGGTGCCAAGGCTAGCATCTACCTTTACAGAACTTTTGTGAGAATTAAATGAGAAAAATATGCTTGACACAAAGTAACTATTCAATAAACAGCAACTTCTACTATGAAAATAAGCATTACAATTATTGATAACCAACCTGAGTCTCAGCCTCCAAATTCTCTATTTTTAAGAACTAAAACTAAGTCAGTCAGTCCTACAGTTCCTTTCATTGCCAGCAGCCCAAGATCCTGCTTTGCCCTCTGCTGGCACAGAGGATCTCTTCCTCTGTGTTCGCAGGAAATGGAAAGCACAGGAACATGGTAGAGAATACACTGGAAAAGAGAAAAGGCCACAGAAAAAACTGAGGTGTAAAACACCTTCTCCATTTGGCCAGAGGCCAGTTCTTCCCTTTACTTTGATTAAATCATTCAATCCCCACCTGCCTTCTCGGGTATCAGGTGTGTAACCCATCTACCAAAGTAGAGGCTCCATCAGAGACCATGGGTCCAATATTGCCTGTAAATGTAGCCTAGATAGTTTTCAAGAGCTAAATTAATTGCCAGTATCAAAACAAAATCAGAAAATGCCTAAATTCCCCAATTCCCAGCTTCTCTTATAAACTTAGAAGATCTGAGTCCATTTGACACCATGACTACAAATGACTTGCCCTCAGAAGGGGCTGCAGACCCCCTTCACCGCCTCCCCACTACATCTTATTTACAGAACTTGATTGGCCCTTGGAAGGACTTGAGTTCAAAACTCCCTTCTTTGAAGCTTTGTGCAGGCTAGTTGATGATCAGTGGGTCTTTCATTCTCTTCATGCCTCCAGGAGATGATGATGCCCAGAAAGAGGCTAAGGCAGAAGCTCTCATTACTGGGCCTTGAGGAATCCTGAACTGTGCTTAGATCAGTGGAAAACTGAGAGACAAGTAAGTGCATGTCAGAATGCCTGTCAAATGGCTATGCGGGGGCAAAGGTAAACATGATAAAAATTGCTATCAATGCTGAAAGGGCAATTAATGTAAAAGTTGATGGCCACCCCAGGCTGCTTAAGTACACATTGAACTATTTTCAGCACTATCAGCAAACACAGTTTCTTGCCTTAGCATACCCAGTAATTAAGAAATTTCCTGCAGGCTGGGAATAGCATCAAGACAGCCCAAGACACTTGCCTTTGTGATTCTCAATGGTCCCGCTGGTGATAAACAAGAGGCTGAGAAGGGCCACTGTGATGGCAGTCATCAACACAAGGAGGAAAATCAGGAATATCTCCAACGTGGAGAAGGTACGTTTAGCCATTTCTCCTGAGGAAAGTTAGAAATGGAAGAAGAAATATGGAAGAGGCAGAAAAAGACAGGACTACAAATTAAAATGCATATGCTCTGAGCTGCTCAAGGTTAAGATGTCCCAGCTCTTTCACATGAGTAAATTATACCACAGATGGAAGGCCGAGCCCACAAGGCACTAGTTCCATGTCCCAAGCCTGTGGCAGACAAGACCAATCAACTACAGCCCTCTCGGGTAAGCTAAGATGGGGTTTCCACATCTTTCTCAGCACAGTTGTCATCCTGAAGGCCACCACCCATCATTTGGCATTAGCAACTCAGCTAAAATCTATTTGTATTCCTTGGTTACATCCTACTGCTTTCATTTATGATGATGATGTTGTTTGTACATAGGTCTAGGTCGGAGCACTTCTGTCAACAGAGATGATTGATGTACCCACACTGCCTGTACTTGTAAGACGGCTGGATGGAGTTAGGGTTGTACTCTGTTATGGACTAAGCAAAATTATCTTACCTACAGGAGGTGAAACACACAACTTTTGCCTTTAAACTCTATCTTCTAACTTCAATAACTATGTGATGAGAAAATGGCATAGAAAAGGAAGTTAGCATCTCTGATTTCAAGCCAGGCATTAGCAAAACTGCCCTCTTCTGTGATCAAAAGGATCCTACACATTTTGCAAACCGTGTATCGAAGGATGAGGAAAAAGATAATGCCCATGTTTTACAAAAACAGAAAATGTCCTTATAGATTCCTTAAGATCTTTATCATCACCAAAACAGATTATAGAGGCTAAAAATCCATATCATGTAGCAGGAGAAAGTATAATATGGTGATTAAAAAGTGGATTCTGAAGTCTGACTCCAGAGTTCAAATCTCCCTTCTGTCACTTACTGGGTGACCTTGAGAAATCCTCCCCAACACTGAGCCTCAGTTCCCCCATCTATGAATAGGGATATGATGATAATAATAATTTTAGCACTTATCTCACAGAGTTCTTATAAAATGAGATGGTGCAATAATTCTTTTGTTCCATGGAATATAATTAGTTCTCACAATGTTAGCATTTATCATTTGGTTACAAAATGGTAAGGACTCTGTGCTCTTCAATATCCTCAATTAAAGGGAGTTTATATGAGGCTAGTATTAAAAGATTATTAGAATCACAGGTAGAAACTTCAGAGCCCACTTTCCTAACTTATGCTTTCGGAAGCCAAATCAGTGAGATGGGATCAGGGTCCCAAGACCTGCCACCAAAATGGGTAATATGTAAGATACTGCTACCCCAAAAGTTGCAAATTGTCAATAAACGGATGTGTTTCTCATGGCCCAATTTTTTTTTAATTTGACTTGACAAGATGAAAGAACTCACAGTTTATCTGTAAAAATAGAGTCCAGATTTACAAATCTGAAACTTCTTTTACTTCAAGATATTTCATAAAATATGGCAATAGTCAATGAGCATTCCCATGTGCTAAGAATTTCATAAGACTTAGCAGTTGCTGTTCCCTTTAGATAGGGCATACATTCTCTAAACTGCCACAACCCCTTCCCAGTGGATCTTACCTAAGTCATTACCTGGTCTTTGTAGTTATTTTATTTTGCAATCCCTGGACTAAAAGTTAAAAAACAATCTAACAGCAAATAATTCTGATGTAGGGCTGAACTGAGAGTGGACACAGACACTGGAACATCTCCCCAAATTTCCTGGCTACCGGCAGGCTTTCCTCACCAGTTGATCATCACCAGGATCGCCTTCACACCTCTAGCAGGGCCAATTTCAAATTTAAGGCAAATGAATTCGTTCTGTATCTTAGCCCCAACTTCCGCTCTCAGGCTCCAGGAGTCAGGAAACACATCTGAGACATGCCTCCGAAACTTTGGTAACCCACAGAGGTTTTCCAGTCATTGGGTGCAGTTTCTGTAGCAAACTTCAAACCCACTTTACCTTGTTCTTGTTGAAAGCTTTGATTTCTACAAGCCTTCCTTTGAGCTGTGATGGCTTCTGCACAAAGACAATTAAAAATGGGTGATTGACAGCTGGGCCTCCCAACCCCAGAGCATCTACATGCAGATTGTAGATACCAAAGTGGTCACATGGGAGGAGCCAGTGTAACGAACAGACAAGGTTCAAAATCATACTTTTTTTTAGCTAGTTTTGTTCTGCTGAACTGATCACCACTGGCCTCCTACACAACTCAACAACAGCGCTGGATTTAACATTAGTTTCCAGTTCTTACTCGGATTTCAATCATGTTCCTCGAGAGTTTAACCACTCTGTTACAAGAATTACTATCAGCATATTACTGTCCTTTGGTAAAGAGTGAGCACTATTTATTTTTCATTGATGAGTAAAATATGAATTTAAATGTTTAAGCAAAAGTCTTGTCTGCCTTCAGAGTGCAAATGCACCTTGGAGGGCTGAGCCAATGATGAGAACTTGAAGTTGTACATTTCCTCATGGTTACCACTTAACCTAGCATAATGCTACAAGTTAAACAATGAGGCTCTCATGAAACAATAGCGAGTCACTTGCCACATCTTTATTTAGGTGTCTGTTTTTCAAGACTGTGAGAGTGAGAAGTAGTAATTTGGCAAAACGGGTTTCCAAAGCTAAGAGCAAGGAATGAAGCTTTAGCATTTCATCAAGATCTCTCAGACAATTGGATGATTAAAGAACCCCCTTCTCAGGGAAAACACAGATATTCTTACCTGGTTCAACCACTCAAAAGGATTTTTGCATTGCTGGAGAGCAAATGAAGGTTCAGAATCTTGTTTCCTTTCCCCTTGCTGGTGGCTAAGACTTCTCAGCACTTTCTGAAACCTACTGAGGAGAGATTTTCACAGTCATGTCTAGGAGAGTTGAGTTCTCATTAGCATACCTTTGTGGGCTTGGTACAAGGATGAGATTAAAGTATATTGATAACAAAAGGCATATAAGCAAAACTTCCCCTGGGACGGCCTGATACTGAGGTAGAAATTAGAGAAGGCCGGCTGGACTGAAGGTCATTTAGCCTTTATGCAACTCTTCCAGCATGACAAGTTCTGTGCAATGTGTACAACCTGAATCATCACACACACACACACACACACACACAAGCACCTGGTTTATTTACCTATTTACCACTGGTCACTCAACCAGAGATCAAGAGGGAATATGATATGCTGGACATTAGTGTAGGCTGTGGGTCCCCTTGGACAATATTTATACCTATTTCAGAAAAGAAAAGTGATTTTAATTCCTAGATCCTCATGTATAAAAAGAATGCAACATTTTAGATGAGCTAGGTATGTGACTAATATATATATACAACAGGGCAAGAATGCTATACCAACATTACAAATTGTATTGAAGGGAATAATTTCGTGACATGAAAAGGTTACTAAATATTAAGTTCTTTTAAGTTTACAAAAGAATATCATTCTATTTTTGTAAAGTATATATAATTTATACATGTATGGTTATAAACACTGTAAGAAAGTACAGCAAAAGGTTAAGAAGTAATTACCTGATAAGATTATAGGTGAGTTTTGTTTTTACCCTTTTGACCCTTGGTATTTCTACAGTAGCCATGTAGCTTTTTTGCAATGGAGAAAATTAAATGTTTTACCTCCTTGTTAGGGGGACTTTGTTTATTTTCCTCGGATCTTGTCCCTGCTGCAACTAAGAATTGAAGGGCAGAGACACAGTAGTGAAGCAGAGTAAAAGCTTTATTTAAGTCACTGCACTTAAAGAGAGAGAAAGTGAGGGCAACCTCAGAGAGGAGAGGCCCGCCTGAAAGGTTGAGAAAGTTTTATTTAAGGCTACACACTTATAGAGTGCGAGCGATCTTAGAGAGAGGTGCACCCTGAAAGGGTGGGGGCTCCCCCTTTTAAGAATTTTTAAGATAATACCTGAATAAAAAAAAATTTTTTAAAAAGGGGGGAAAAAAAAAGAATTTCTCAAGAATGTGACAAATGGCTATGTGGACTTTTAAGTGGTCTCATGATGGTTATCTTTGATGAAAGACACTTCATCTCTTTTATTATCAGTCCTCCAGGTAATTCTGCAAAATTAGCTTAACACAAGAAATTTACTGATCCAGTTCCTCCCCAAAATAGCAGCCTCCCTCTGGGAACATATCAATCAAGACCGCCTTCCCTGCCCCCAAGGTGGGCTGAGTTATTGTTTGCTAAATAATATGTTAAGAATCTTACTTCTTAATTTCCTGGGTTTTAAAAACAATCTTAGTTTTAAGATGGAACCTTTCCTGTTTTTACTATGCTGTTTATAGCTGGGCTTGTTTGCTAAATCAATCAGAATGCTTGTCTCTGGCTACTTGATTAGGGGCTGGGGGAGGAAAAAACACCATGTAGGTTAAGTTAAAGAATAAGCTGGGCCTTTTACCAGGCTAGAGTACACCTTAAAATGGCATGATCTAATTGATACAATGACAACATGGACTGTGCTCAGATGCTTTTCTTTATTTGGGGAATATTTGGACATTCCCGGTTGCTCCTGGCCTTTGGAGCATCAACTGATTAATATTAACTCTGTGAGTCTTTTCTGGCTCTCTAGTGTTGACTGGTTAACACTTTGAGTCCCTTTTAGTGGGTCTACTGGCCTGAATTCTCTCTCCACCCCACTCATTTCTACTTTTCTGCCTACATCGTCTTAGAGAATATGTACTATATAACAGCATGTAGTTAAAGAATGGCCCACCAGAGACAGAGGAAGAAATAGGCCAAAATTTTTCTTTTTTTCTAGTAAATCCACACTATCCAGGAAGCAGTTTGAAGGCCATAGGCCATTTATTTCCTCACAGAGCTTTGAGAGAGATGAGTAGAGATTACAGACCAGTGCAGGATTTGCGGAAAGTCAATGAGAGGGTAAAAGACATCCATCCTACAGTGCCCAACCCTTACACCCTACTCAGCCACCTGCCACCCACGCATGTGTGGTATACTACTCTGGACCTGAAAGACGCCTTCTTTAGTATCCCACTCTCTGAAGTTAGTCAGCCTTTGTTTGCCTTTGAGTGGCAAGAGCCGGGGCGGGGGGGGAGGAAGAAAAGGGCAGCTTACCTGGACTAGACTACCACAGGGCTTCAAGAACTCTCCCACCGTTATTCAATGAAGCCTTAAGCCAGGACCTGGAGCCCTTTCGCAGGAGCCACCCCCGTGTGACACTGCTGCAGTATGTGGATGACCTGTTGCTGGCCACGGAAACCTGTGAAGAGTGCAAAGAAGCCACGGGGAACTTGCTGGCTGAACTGGGCGAACTGGGATATCGAGCCAGCACCAAGAAAGCCCACATCTGTCAGAGGTCAGTAGTCTACTTGGGGTACAAAATATCTAATGGGGCCAGGTGGCTAACGCAGGCTATGAAACAAACTATCCTGACTATCCCCATCCCTTCCTCACCCCGGGGAGTGAGAGAATTTCTTGGCTCAGCCAGGTTTTGCAGGCTCTGGATTCCAGGGTACACAGAAATAGCCCGACCACTATATGAAGCGACCAAAGAATGGCCGGGCTGGCAATGGACTCAGGAACAACAAGAGGCTTTTGACAGACTAAAAGAAGCTCTCCTCCAGGCCCCCGCCCTATCTCTCTCTGCCAGACCCAGAAAAACCCTTTATCCTGTTTATAAATGAAAAGAAGGGAGTGGCCAAAGGAGTCCTGGCTCAGCAGCTGGGCCCGTGGAAAAGACCTGTGGCCTATTTGTCCAAGCGGCTAGACCCAGTGGCCTCCGGGTGGCCACCTTGTCTGCATATCCTAGCAGCTATCGCTCTACTGGTAAAGGAGGCAGACAAGCTGACTTTTGGCCAGAACCTGAGAGTAACAGCCCCACATACCGTAGAGGGGATCCTCAAGCATCCTCCAGGAAAATGGATGACAAACACAAGACTCACCCACTACCAAGGGCTCCTACTAGATTCTCCACGAATCGCCTTCTCTGACCCGGTAACCCTAAATCCTGCCACCCTTCTGCCGGACCCAGATCTGACGATCCCCATCCATGACTGTAGAGACATTCTTTCTGAAATTATCCAGGTGCGAGCAGACCTGAAAGACACACCGTTACCAAACTGTGAGCTAAATTGGTATACAGATGGGAGCAGCTTTGTGCAGGAGGGGGTCAGGAGAGCAGGGGCAGCAGTAGTAACCCACGAAGGGGAAGTTGTCTGGAGCACAGCTCGGCCCCTTGGCACCTCAGCACAGAAGGTGGAACTTATTGCTCTCGCTGAGGCCCTGGAAAGAGCAGAAGGCAAGTGGGCCAACATTTACACAGATAGCAGACATGCCTTTGGCACTGTCCATGTCCACGGTGCCATCTACCGAGAAAGAGGATTCTGTTCTGCGGAAGGGAAGGGACTGAGGAATCTGCAAGAAGTCCAAAGACTACTAGTTGCTGTCGAAAAACCCAAAGCAGTAGCAGTTATACATGTACCGGGCCACCAATCAAAGAAGACACCTGAGGCCATCGGCAACAGTCATGCTGATGTGGAAGCTAAGAGGGCAGCCCTCTCGGACTCTCTTGTACTTGCAGCCCTTGAAATACCCATACCTGAACTGCCCGCCTTGCCACCCAAACCTGAGTATTCCCCCCAGGATCTTGAGTGGATTAAGAAACAAGTCTCAGGGAAAGTGTTTGGGGAGGGAAATTGGAGTAGGGACCAAGAAGGTAGGTTGATCCTGCCAGAAGCATTGGGACAGTACATGCTTGCTAATCTGCATAAGTCCACCCATCTAGGCTGGAAAAAGCTGCTCAGCCTTTTCCAGTCCACGCAGTTGGTGTTTCCCCACCAGAATGAGGCAGCTCGTCAGATCACGAAAGAATGCAGTAGCTGTGCAATGCTAAGACCAGCCCCAAGAGGGCTGCACCCGGCAGGTACCCGGGAAAGGGGGAGGGCTCCAGGGAGGAACTGGGAAATAGACTTGACTGAAATAAAACCAGGGAAGTATGGATACAAGTATTTGCTGGTTATGGTAGATACTTTCTCTGGGTGGGTGGAGGCCTTTCCAACCAAGCATGAGACTAGCCAGGTAGTAGCAAAAAGATTAATTGAGGAAATCATCCCCAGATATGGGGTCCCTGAAGCAATAGGTTCCAATAACGGCCCGGCTTTTGTTAGCAAAATCCTGCAAGGACTAGCCCTAGCTTTGGGAGTAGATTGGAAGTTACATTGTGCTTATAACCCACAAAGCTCTGGGCAGGTAGAAAGAATGAATCGGACCCTGAAGGAGACCCTTTCTAAATTGGTATTGGAGACTGGCGGGGACTGGGTGACCCTCCTTCCCTTAGCCATCTTCCACGCTCGGAACTCCCCCTATGTACATAGTTTAACTCCATTTGAGATAATGTAGGGGGCCCCTCCACCCATAACCCGGCCAGTGCAGCTTCCCGGTGCAGAGGACCCATCCCCTGACTATCTGAATGTGTTGCAAGCTCTTGCTAAAATGCAGCAGGAAATCTGGCCCCTGATCAGAGCATATTATGAGGGCGGGAAAATTCCAAGCCCGGAACATGGCATAGTCCCAGGGGATATGGTATGGGTCAAAAGACACCAAGTGAGGACTCTCGAGCCCAGGTGGAAAGGACCTTATGTTATATTGTTTACCACCCCCACTGCTCTCAAGGTTGATGGTATCGCTCCTTGGGTGCACCACACCCACATTCGGATCCTACCTCGTAACGATCCAAGGAACTGAAAAGAAGAGTGGAAGGTGCAGCAGCATCCTGCCAATCCCCTAAAACTACACTTAAGCCGAAGATGAAAGAGATCCTGCTAATAAGCTCCTTAGTATGGATCTTCACGGGAGCCACATCTGTGGGAATCAGAGGCACCAACCCTCATCAACCAAGGAACCTGACCTGGATGCTGATTGATAGTGACAATGGGGACGTCATCAACTCCACACAACACAGTGCGCCAATTGGAACCTGGTGGCCTGACTTGTATTTCTGCTTTCGGCAGATCAACCCCGTTTACCGATCCATCCCTCCAAATTTGGCTCGCTCTCGTGGGTTTTATGCTTGCCCAGGAACAGGTAAAGGAAGGCACTGGGGTGGGGGACATGACTTCTTTTGTGCCAGCTGGGACTGTGTAACCTCGAACGATGGGGATTGGAGATGGACAGTTACAAAAATCAATTCTGTCAAATTTACTTATGTCAATAAGGACATCCCTCGTCACCAGCCTATGACCCTTTACAAAACCAAGGCTTGTGACAAAACGGACCAGGACTGGGTAAGAGTTCAATTCACCGAGACGGGCAAAAACACTGAGGTATCGCGCTGGATAAACGGACTAGCGTGGGGAATGGTGTATTATAAATATGGGGGCATGCCGGCTCAACCCTCATCATTAAATTAACCGTGTCAACTCCCACCGCCGCCGTAGGTCCCAACCCGGTTATAAATCCCCAGAAACCTTCAATCCAGGACAAGGGCCTGAGCAAAAAGGATGAGAAAATGCCGACCAGAACGCTTGCTCCAGAGCCCACGAGAGGACCGGGTCCATCAACCTCTGGGTTATGGGCCCAGCACACTCCCTCCGGGTTAGATAATCCCATGTGGGAAATGGTGCAGGCAGTAGTAGAGACTCTTAACCACACCACTTCCTCCCTCACTGATCCCTGTTGGCTATGCTACCCAGGTTCACCCCCCTTCTATGATGCAATCGGCTCCTACACTATCAACAACTCCCATCCCACTTACTGGGACAGGAGACCGTGGGGACTTACAATTGCTCAAGTCTCAGTCGTTGGTACGTGTGTAGGCACAGTCCCGACGACCCAGAGCCAGTTATGCTCCTCCTATAATAACACTACGTGGGAGCAGGGAAAGTGGATTATACCCTCCTCGGGCTGGTGACTCTGCTCAAAGTCAGGCCTCACTCCGGCCCTATCCACCTCTGTGTTCAATGCTAACAGTGAGTTTTGTGTGCTGGTGGCCATTCTACCTCGCCTAATGTATCATTCTCATGAATCTCTCCTTTCTTATTGGGAAGAAAGGCTGAGCCCCCACCGGAGCAAGAGGGAGGTTGTTACCGCCCTGACCATTGGGACCCTCTTCTCCCTAGGGATAGCAGGGGCAGGCACTGGGGTTGCAGCCCTTGTGACGCGGGAAAAAGGGCTCACAGCCCTGAGGCTGGCAGTCGACAGGGACCTAGAACAGCTCCGACAGTCAATATCAGACCTGGAGCAATCCCTCACCTCCTTGTCAGAGGTGGTCCTACAGAACCGAAGAGGCCTGGACCTCTTGTTCTTAAAAGAAGGTGGGCTATGTGCAGCCCTAAAAGAAGAATGCTGTTTCTATGTAGATAAGACAGGTTCAGTCAGAGATTCCTTAGCCAAACTAAAAAAAGATCTTGACAGGCGGCATAAAGAATATGAAAGCAGCAGCAGCGAAGGCTGGTTTGAGTCTTGGTTCAAGCACAAGCCATGGTTTGCTGCCCTCCTCTCGGCCGTTGCAGGGCCACTGGTCATCCTGCTGCTTTTGCTTACCATCGGCCCATGTATAATAAACAGGCTGCTTAAGTTTGTGCAGGTGAGGTTTGACACCGTCCAACTTCTGGTCCTTCGCCAAAAATATCAGGCCCTAGACACCACTGCAGAAGATTCCTTAGTCTGATCAAGAAAAGGGGGGAAATGTAACGGAGTGCAGAGAGCATCAAGTCAGGAAAAAGAACTAATGACACTTAACCTGACTGCCTAGAGCGAGAGCCACCCAGGACTACCCGAGGCTTCTGAGAAATGCGCCTACCCTAAGTTAGATAACTAGAAGTGGGCAACAGCCTGGGAACACCTGGGGATGTAACCCGTGATAAGTCACATAGACATGCTTGGGTAAGCAAGAGAAAACAATTGAAGCGGGCAGGCAACTGGCGCGTTCCCTAAAAATGTTACAATGTTTCCCATTGGTTACAATATAGAGTGTGTTTTAAACCTATTAGTTGTAGAACTGCGCGGGCTTTGGTGTAACTGCTGTGAAGATCCTATATAATCAGTACCCAAAGTTGCTTCGGGGTCAGCAGCTCGGACTCGGCCTGCATGTCAGGGGAGGTGCTGTCGACCCCAGCTTGCTGGCTGAATAAAGACTTTGCTTGGATTTTCATCTCCGTGTCCATGTGTCTTGTTCTCTGGGAAACCCCGGAGTCCTAGACCCTAACATTCTGTGAACAACATAGTAAAAGGCAGGAAGGATTCCATCTTAAAGATTGCATTTTAATACCCAGAAAGTTGAGAAGTAAGATTCTTAACTTCCTCTTTACCAAACAGACAATAACTCAGCCCACCTTGGGGGCTGGGCAGGCAGTCTGTTCTTGATACCAAGAATGCCAGTATCCCAGGGAGAAATCAGAGCAGGTAGTTCCATGTGTTAAGTTAATTCTAAGTATTCAAAGACCACTTAACAAGTCTGCACCCCCAGCCCTTGGTCACATTCCTAAAGAATCCTTAAAAGGGGAAACCCCCAGCCTTTCCAGGTGTTCCTCTCTCTGAGGAGATCACCCACACTTTCTAAGTGTGTAACCTTTTAATATTAAACTTTCCCTCTCCAAACCTTTCAGGGTGCCTCTCCTCACTGAGGTTGCCTGTACTTTTTCTCTCTTTAAGTAACTTTAAATAAAACTTACTCTGCTTCACTACTGTGTCTCTGCCCTTTAGTTCTTTGTTGTGGCGGGGACAAGGACCAAGGAAAACATACAATGCTTTCCCAACAGTGTTAAACAAGGTTTTCCTTTCTTTGTGCATTAATGTTAGAATTCTTGGTATCAAGTAATGGAGAGCAAATGTAGCTCACTTAAGACAGGGGGGTAAAGAGAGAGAAGTGAATTCACTGGAAGGCAGCAAAAAAGTTGAAGATGCAGGCCCAGGAAAGCTAGGGATGGGGCAGCTCTGTGGTGGTTCTCCAGGTGAAAGCCGCAGATACCCGCGAGCGACCTGCTATCAGTCTCCTCCTCCCTTGCAGTGGGGGAGTGGAGGGGAGGGGAGGGGTGCCCCATGGTCCCTCCCAGACCTCTCTAGTCACCTTCCTCAATAAAAGGAGCTATGCCATGCTCATTCACTCCAGGGCTTGGTAGGTGACCACAGTCTAGTCAGATAAGATCATTTCAATCAGGGTTTTAGTAGATGATAATGGCATCATATATCATTTACCCCAGACAATGTTTGAAGGCCCAGACCTGAACACTGAGGGGGTGAGACTCAAGGAGATTCTAAGAACTGTGGCAGAACCAGTAGAGAAAAGATCAAGCCAAGGGGCTTGTGGTGCCCATCAAAACAGCTGGATCCTGCAGCCAGGAATCAGACTACCTTGGGTTGAGGGGAAGATATAGTAATGACAAAAATATATATACTAACATATTTGCAAATATTTTACTTCTGTCCAAATTTTACATACATTTTATTTCTGTCCAAATGACCTTCAGATAAATCCTGTTCACTAGGATAAGGATGACTCTCTCCATTCGCCACCCCAAAACTCTCACTCATACTCTACCCATTTTACAGGTGAGGGAACACACATGGAAAGTTAAAATGGCCTCCAGAACAAGAAAGAATAGTTAAAAGTGAGCATGACTAAGCAGCAGTTCTTCGTGAATGAGGGCCCAGTTCTCCAGATTCCTGGATAAGACCTCTTGCCTTTCACCAAACTCTTATTGTCCATGATTCCGGGGTTCTTGTTTGTGGAGTCAAAGAATGAACTTAGCAAACACCCAAGGTAGGAGAGCCAGGGTAGAGGCTTTTATTTAGAAATAAAGTGAGAGGAAAGAGCTCCTGGCTTAGGCCAGGAGGGGACAAGAGAGCCTGGGGTGGTACATTGTCTAGGGGATTGATAGGCAGTTGAGGATTTTTGGGAACTGATAAAGGGCTTAGGGTGTGGACTTGCTAAAAGTGGCCTTAGGGTGTTTGTCCTTGAGATGTTAAGTCCCTTTTAGCATGATAAAGTGAATCTTATACATGATTACAAACAACTAGCATAATAAAAACATGGGCTACTTTCCTTTATCTGGGGAGTATCAACTGATCTCACTGAAGAATGACTCTAGAGCTTAATGTTTAACACAGAGTTTTGGTAGGGGGTTTCCTTGTGTGTAGTTACATTGCTCTGACTGTAAATATCCTGCCTTGCTTTTTCCTGAGGCCCTCACCCTATTCTGTCTAA
Organism: Manis javanica; assembly: GCF_040802235.1. Lineage (NCBI taxonomy): Eukaryota > Metazoa > Chordata > Mammalia > Pholidota > Manidae > Manis > Manis javanica. The sequence goes on from NC_133162.1 coordinate 64,345,150, forward strand.
GCCCATGGTCCCTGTCTCATCACCTCAACTCGGGCCCTGCCATGGCAGCCACTAGGGATCTGCTAGGCCGTGTGTTCACACCTCATTAGCAGATGGTGAAGCAAGTGAGGTCTTCTGTATCTTCACATCCTGTCACAGAGGGAAAACTACCAAATGTAGGGTAACAGCAGCTGGAGAAAAATATATAAGCTGTACTTAAGTCAAGACAATGTTTCTCCCCAAAACCCAAATCTTAAGCAATTAACTGATCATCATTAACATCAAAAATTATCTTAATACTTATGCCTACAAGGAAGGGTCTTTAAAAGCCCTGAGGCTAATTGCATATACTCCAGGTTAATGGTCACATTCTTTTTCATTCATTAATTCTTGGAATAACTGAAGAATAAATTATGTTGAAAAACACATTGTATTCATATAGCACCCAAATTATGGTCTGTAAATACTATTTTTTGCTTAAAGGAACAAGAGATCTTTGAAGAAATGGCAGATTCTGAATCTAAGGCAGGAAATACATGAACTAAACTTACAACATTTTTTCATACCAGAAATCAAGGAAGTTATCACAATGATTAGAATAGTTTCAAAGAGAACTAGATGTTGCCACTAATCAAAAACGGACCATTTTGAGCATATACAAAAAGTAGTAACAACCACAATAGATTGAAGGAAATCAAATTTGATGTCATAGTGCTATAAAAAAAGTCCATTGATTACTGTTAAGAGATGCCGAGGAACCTGTTTTCTGAAAACTGGCAAAGAGAAAGGGGGTGGTGTACAAAGGACCAAGAAATCAAGGACGTATGCTCTTTCCTATATAAAGGTGTCTTGGAAAAGCCAAATCATAGGTGAGAGAGAGAGAGAGAGAGAGAAAGACAGAGAGAGAGAGAGAGAGAGAGAGAGAGATGGAGGAGGAAGAGTGGAAGAGTGGGGGTGGGCGCAGGAGGGGAGGAGACAGGAGGGGAGAGGGAGACAGGAGGAGAGGAAAGCCACCAGGCGGGGAAGAGGAGGCGAAGAAAGCTACCGGTTAAAAAAAGCCAAAGAGACGCATAAACCAATTTATGTTGTAAGCCCCGAACCGTCATTATTTGGAAACTGATTCAAACTTGCTTTCTATTTTTACTTTTTTTAAGTGGTATAGTTGACATAAAATAGTATATTCGTTTCAGGTGTACAACATAGTGATTCAAAATGCTCACCACAGTAAGTGTAAATACCATCTGTCACCATACAAAGTTATTACAAGAAAGTGGTTTTAAAAATTATGAGACAATTGGGAAAATTTGATCATTGACTAGATATTTAATGATATTAAGGGATTATTGTTTAAAATGTTGATGTGGTAATGGTATTGTGATTAAGCCTTTTTAGAATTCCTTTTCTTATAGACACATAAAGGAGAAAAAGAAAAACAATACCAAAAGTGCAAACATTTGATCAATGGATAGATGGGTAGATCAATGGATGATGGACAGGGAGGACAGATGGATGGTGTGGGTAAAATTGCAATGTTTCCAGAATCTCTCACCTGCTTTTACTGTAGCTCCATTATCAACAGGTGTTTCCAAGGGGTGGAGAGAAGTAGTCCATCTCCATATCAGTGGGTAATTACGTGGGCCAGCGAGGGCTTATCTGAACCTGAAAGGTTGGGTGGGTATTTGCTCGCTTCTGCCACAGCAGGAGAGAGAGAGATGCAGGACGACTCCTTGTAAGCAATAAATGGGTTTTAAACTTTATTTCTCCCTTTGACTGATTACAGTTTCAAAGACATTTTGCTCTGGGATTTTCCCCTCCCTGGATATACAGATGGGAAATAAGCTTTGTTCTTAGATATGCTGGTAGTCAGGAGAGAGGTGGGTTAAGAGCAGCCTGGTGGGTATTGTAGAGTCCTTTCAGCCAACACCCTTTCTAAACCCATCTGCTGTGCAGAGGTGGGACTCATTTGCGTAGAGTTTCGGTGTTGCTTAGCTTTTGCCTTTCAGATGCACTAATGGGAGATTTTGACACAGAAGTGAGCTACTTGCAGGGAGAGGCAGGGGAGAGGACACTCATTTCTCTGGTTTGGGTCATGGCAGCATGACTGAGTGGGCAGCTTGATGGATTCTTCCAGAGGCTACAACCTGCTTCTTTATCCCATGACTGTGACCAGAGCAGCCTGTCCCTTAGCAGTTCAGTGTCCCAGTGGAAGCTGGGGAGTCCTTCCTGAAAGCTCAATCTCAACTCTTGGTTGCCAGCCTTTGCAAAGATTTGGTGAGTTCTCTTTATACTTTAAGAAGTCCCTTCCTTCTTAAGCTACCTGGAGTGCATTCTGTTATGTCCAACTAAGATCCTGTCAAACTACATCTCACAAAAGTGAGCATTGGGCCTCCCTTTGGGGAATTATGGACACTGCATCTGCCAAGCTGCCTCTGAGAACATCTCTGAAGTTAAAAGTGATAAGCAGTCTGGCACAATGAAGTTTTCATTAGGTCTGAAAAGAAGTCAGTTTTAAGCACACAGACCTGCCATGGCAGTACCTTACCATCTCGTGGGTTCTACAGAAGACTGAAAAGATTCCTTTGAACCCCAAAGCAGTCTCGTCTTGACTACTTATAGATTCACCTTTCCAGCTGTCTCAGTTGAATCTTGACCTCAAACCTCAAGCAATAGAAGAGAGGTGCCTTCTGTTCCCAGCTGGAGAGAATGGGTCTTATTAACCCCCTTCTGCACCCACCATATGTTGAGCTGGAGGATTCAACTAGGGGGTGTGCTTTGACTCTGACCACCGTGCAGGGTATGGGAGGAAGACGGTAGGTGACAGAATAGCAGACTATAGCTCTCCTTCTCTTGGGCATTCGCAAAGCCTACATTCCCTGTAGTTGCAATGTTCCTGGAGAAAAGGGTAGGTAAAGTACTCCAGGGCTACAGAATTTCTTTCCGAAGATTTACACCAGTTCTGCCTTCAATACAAAGGGCAAAAGATAAAGAGAGATGTTGAGTCTCTCTCAGTTATAGGAAGGACTGGAATTTGGAATCTGCAGATTGAGGTGTTTTTCTCAGTGACCTTAATCCCTCCATTTCATTTCCCTTATTGAAAAAATGAAGACTAACAAAAAACCTACCTTGCTGAAAGATTCACATAGACTACATTAAAAACAATATTCTTTGTTGACTGTACAGCACAAAGCAAATGAGTTATTATAGTAATTAGGCTGAATGTGGAGTAGAATGTGAAAATTCCATGCATTTTCAACCATACAGCATAGTTCTTTTCTTGGTGTATTCTGCATGCTTGCTGCTAAGCATCTCCCTGCTAGTGTTTGACAAACTCAGCCTTAGGGAGATAGAGTGTCTTTGCCATTTTTGAAACATCCAGAGGATTAAAAATTTAGATAAAACTGAAATTGCAAAACTCTTCTACTTCTCAAACTGTTAAACAATATGGTGCTCGGTAACCTTTGCAGATTGTTGGAATTATTCTCTGATGATTTATCTTTTTTCAAAGCCATGGATAAGAATTTATTGCATTTGGCAGTGACAAATTTGACCTGTTTGTCATACAAGATCATGAAGGTAGATTGGGGGGAAAGCAGACTGGTGGCATTAATCATCATTTCAGGGACAGGATGACAACATCTTTTGATGTAATTCTTTGCCTCTCCATAAATCTCAGATGCTTTGCACCTCCCACCTGTACTATGCACTTGCAGAAAAAAGGCCTACAACACCCTTCGATACAACTTGAAAAAGAAAGGGCGAAGAGAAGTAGGAAGCAACTTACTTGTATCAAAGTTCAGCCTAACTCAATGCTCTCTCTGGCCAAGAGAGGAAAGAAAGACCTGCGTGGAGCTTGACACAGAAGCATATTAACTTTCATCCATTAGGCAGAACCAAGCCTGAGGAGGAGCCCTGCCTGCCGAGAAGTGCTCTCTTCACTGCCTGGAGCAAATGCACTCATAACCATTCAGGGAGGATCCCCCATTAGGTCAGCCAAAAAGCAAGAGGGGAGGGAACCCAGGCTGTTCCTAAGCCAGAGAAGGAACACATGCCATTTCTCAGGGTCTCTCTCGCTACAGTTTGTCTGACTCACTCCTAAGCACAATCCACTTAAGATCTAGAAGGAGAAGAAAAAAGTTCTTGCTCGTGTGTATCTACCTACAGGAGGACTTAACATCCTGGGTTTGTTACTGATTTGGGATGGCGATAGGGTCAGGCGGCATAAATACCCAGACTCAAAGGTTATGGCGATGAAATAAGAAAGGGTGTCTGTCTGATGCTCCCTCCGTTGTGTGGAGGCCAGGAGCAAGCCTCAGTGTGAACCAGAAGCTGAGGCAGGGTTTGGATCCTGAAGGGCTGAGGTTCGGTCGGGAGATCCCACCCAAGGTAAGTGGGTTCCCCAGGAATCAAAGCAGCCAGCCCAGGAAGTCTATGTGAGAAAGCCGGAGTTCAGTGACAGGTGGGGAAAACCAGGAAGGAATCTCAAGCTTGCAGGAGCCAAGGGCAAGATGCAGCTCAGATCCAGAGCCCCGCCAGGGTCAGGCAGGGATGGAATGGAAGCTAAAGCAGATGAGGCACGAGTCCAAAGGGGCTGGTGGTCTTGGTCAAAGACCCAGATCACCTACAGTAGCGTTTATGACTCCATTTCATGGTTCAGTAGATTAACAAGATTTGCATGGGTTAGTAGCGTTTATGACTCCATTTTATGGGTCAGTAGATTAACAAGATTTGCATGGGTTAGGCTGGCTAATTATGCCAGGACTTGAAGGACAACAGTTTACTGAGCTGTTACTATGTAGACACTTACCCAGCCAGGGCAAGGGAGACAGTCATCCTTTAAAAATAACAAAAAATAAAATGAAATAAACTTATTGAACTCTTAGGATGTTTCAGACACTGTTCTAAGATCAATTCATGGCACCTCATTTAATACTCACAGTAATCCTAGGAAGATAGTATTATTCCTATCCCCATTTTACATTTATAGTAAAAGGCAGAAAAGAGAAAGAGTCATCAAGAAATTAAACAGCCAAAGGTCATACTGTTAGTAAGAGACCAAGCTGGATTCAAACCAGATCACCTGCCTTCAAAGCCCTCTAGCTTAACCATCAGCTACACTATGCCACAAAAGTATGTGCCCTGTACTAGTATTTACCTGATATCCTCAGAGGAACAATAAAATAATATCTACAAAGTGTCAAAAACACAAAGCCAATAAGAAGAAATCAAATATTCGGACTCAGAAATTGTGAGAAGAGCTAAGAATTCTAAGGTCGCCTAGTCAGCTAGTCCAGCCTTTGTCATACGGAGAAGTTGTTACTTGCTCAGAGTCACTGACCAGCAGAATGCATCTACAAATGTCCTCCACTCCTCTGCAGGCATGTAAGAAGTTTAGGATTTTCAGCTGTGCTGCAGCGTCCCATCCCGGTAGTTACTGGTCAATGAGGTGTGAGTGGCAGTTATGTATCACTTCTGGATTAAAGTATTTAATGTGCAGGCATTTGAGAGGAGGTCTGAATTCTCCATGATCTCCTTTCCTCTGCTAATCCTGATAACTGTATGTCTCAGATAATAGATTACAAGACCCCTGAGTCACCACTTGGAAGAAATCTACCCCAGAGAGTCATCAGACCAGCAGTGTGTTTTGTATGAAGAAGAAATAAATTCTCATGTGTTAAGCAACTAAGATTTTACCATAGCAAGCCCTCACCCATCCTGATTAACATAGCCACCTGATTAACACCAATTAATGAAGATGACTCCTTAGAAAATCATAAATCTTTTTAAAGTTTCCTTCAGTCCAATAAATGCCACCAATCAAATTGTTTTGTTTCTGGATGCAGAAAATGAAATAGGACCCCCTTCTTATACCACTCATAAAAATTAGCTAAAAATAGATTAAAGATGTAAGCATAAGACCTGAAACTGTAAAACTACTAGAAGAAAACACAGTGAAAAAGAAGTTCCTTGACATTGATCTTGGCAATGATATTTTGGATATGATGTAAAAATCACAAGCAACAAAAGCAAGAATCAACAAGTGGGACTACATCAAACTAAAAAGCTTCTTCACAGCAAAGGATACAACCAACAAAATGAAAAAGCACCTATAGAGTGGGAGAAAATATTTGCAAACCATAAGGGGTTAATATCTAAAATATATAAAGAACTCATACAATTCAATAAAACAACCAAAAAAAAAAAACAATTTAAAAATGGGCAGAGGAACTAGAGATTTTTTTCCAAAGAGGACATCCAAATGGTGAACACATACATGAGAAGACACCCAACATTACATTTCAAAATATATTAAAATTTCTCTAATTCAGAGATCACATTTCCTGCAATCTCAACTCTGACATACAGTTAAAAATGGGAAGTAAATATAAAAGGCCTCCAGGTCCCAGAAATTTATGAAATAAAGTCGATGCATTTTATGTCATAGGAGAGGCTCTTTGGCTTATGCAGAGCTTGGTGACTTTTAATTTATATATATTCCTTTTCTTCCAGTCACAGAAAGTTAGAATACTTCAAGTTTCTAGAGCCAGGCACACAGATATAAAAAATGATAGCTGAAAGAGACTTATGAAAATGACTCAATTTATGACAATAATTAGCAATCAGAGCGACTGACTACCTGAGTCATTTTTGTTTAACAATCTCTAAGACAGCAGAAGAATGTCTAACATGTTTGAAAACATTTTCCTTGAAGATATTTTTTTTAAGTTGGAGGTTTAAAAGAAAGAACTCCAAGTTTCAAAGATGTCAAAAATATAAAGAATCAGGCAGAGACAAAGAGATAACTAGACTAATCCACTTCAAAATGCTACAACATTTTATTAAGATGGGATTTGGGGAACTTTTTTAATTTTCTGCATTTTACTTAACCATATTCAGAATGTTGCTGTAATGATCATGTTTTACCTTTGTGATGCAAAGTTAATGGTTTTTTTAAAGAATGAATATAGAATATGAAAAAGTCACACAGTCAATACTTTAATTCTCTAACTAGGCTAAAAAAGGAGGCGTCAACTCTGCTAATCCGTTCTTATGTATCATCAAATGAAGAATAACTACTACTAAAAATAGAGTTTCTGTTTCTTTTTATGGCTATAGAAGGTGGACTGTGCTCACTTCAGCCTCCATCTTGGTTGACCTCAGAAGCTGGTGGTTTGATTGCATGGGACTTGGGACATGATGAGGCATTAACTAGTTTAGTCAGGACTCAGGGAACAGAGCAAGTTCTACCTGCTTATTGATTTCACTAATCAGAGAACAGCCTGAGCTGCTTTTTATGCCCATGTGAGCTGAACCTTGGATGCACCATAAGAGATAATAGTTCTTCTGAAATGAATAAATTATTCTGGCATTGATTAAAGAGAATTCATAGCACCAGTGTCATAGAGCTGCATGCAAGTTGTTAAGCCTGTTGCCTCACAAATGAGTTCAAAGGTAAAGACATAATTGAAGACTAGCATTTTTCATATTCCCATGTGTCAATTTCAGAGTCACTTCTGTTCAAGAGATTCAACTACCAGATTGTCCTGTGCACTGACCAATTAGGACAGATGCCGGGATAAACAACTGGCTTACCTGTACCAATGCATTCCTGCTGAACATCAACCAGCTTTGGTGAGTTTCTTTTAAAACCTGTAACTATGAATTGGCTGTATAGTTTCTTCTTTCAAAGACCCAATCACTGAGTTACCAGCTTTATAAATAGAATGAGTGGTCATCCAAAAAAAAGTCCTCCAATCCATCATGAAGGAGACAGACCACCAGCAGCAGATCTTATGTAGACCCTCAAGAGCATCATTAAGGGAAAAAATATCAGAAAACTGGCCTGATGTCCCTGCCAGGGACTGCTGGGTAAGGCTACTCCAGCCAAACCACAATTCCTACCATAATGAAACAATTCTGAGACAAAAGAAAGCATCTTGCTCTAGTTGAGGCAGGCTATAAACTGAATTATCCTTGAAAACCCTTTGGAGGGAGAAAAAGCCAATTTGTAGAAGAGAAAAATGACCCATTAGCAATGCTTAAAATCTTACCAGGAGGCACAAGTACAGACCCATAAATCAATGGAACAGAATAGAGAGCCCAGATATAAACCTACATATATATCATCAATTAATATATGATAAAGGAGCCATGAATATATAACTAGGAAAAGACAGCCTCTTCAATAACTGGTGTTGGCAAAACTGGACAGCGACATGTAGAGAATGAAACTGGATTACTGTCTGACTCTATACACAAAAGTGAAGTCAAATGGATCAAAGACCTGCATGTAAGACATGAAACCATAAAACTCTTAGAAGAAAACATAGGCAAAAATCTCTTGAACATAAGTATGAGCAATTTTTCCTGGACACATCTCCTCAGGCAAGGGAAACAAAATCAAAATGAATAAGTGGGACTTCATCAAACTAAAAAGCTTCTGTACAGCAAAGGACACCATCAGCAGAACAAAAAGGCATCCTACAGTATGGGGGAATATATTTGTAAACAACTCATTTGATAGGGAGTTAATGTCCAAAATATAAAGGAGTCATACCGCAACACCTGAAAAACAAATAACCTGATTAAAAAATGGGTGGAGGACCTGAACAGACACTTCTCCAAAGAAGAAATACAAATGGCCAACAGGCACATGAAAAGATGCTCCACATCACTAATTATGCGGGAAATGAAAATTAAAACCACAATGAGATATCACCTCACACCAGTTAGGATGGCCACTATCCAAAAATCAAGAAACAACAAATATTGGTGAGGATGCAGAGAAAAAGGAACTCTCCTATACTGTTGGTGGGAATACAAATGAGTACAAACAGCTGTGGAAAGCAATATGGGGGTTTCTCAAAAAACTAAAAATAGAAATACCGTTTAACCCAGAAATTCCACTTCTAGGAATTTACCCAAAGAAAACAAAAACCCTGATTCGAAAAGATACATGCACCCCTATGTTTATCACTGCACTATTTACCATGGTCCAGATATGGAAGCAGCCTCAGTGTCCATCAATAGATGAATGGATAAAGAAGAAGTGGTACATATACACAATGGAATATTATTTAGCCATAAAAAAAGAAATACTGCCATTTGTGACAACATGGATGGGCCTACAGGGTATTATTACCAAGAAGAGAGAGGCTGCCTAGATTATACTCATCTTGAAGTTAATGGACATGTTTATCAGCAGCAATCCTATGTGTTGAATGCCTCAAGCAGGCAAGTAGCTGATTTAAACTTGCAGATGTCTGCAAAAAATTGCACAGATGTGGCAATAAATCACAATGGGTGTTGAGGGGACAATAGGCATCAGGAAGGACTGTCACAGTCAGGAAGTGTGTGCCCGTCTAAAAGGGACAGCCACCACTCATAGGTGCTATGAGGAATAAAGGCCCAATGTTGATGGATCTTCCTATTTTTTAATGAAAAACTAGTAATATAGGTGCTTACCTTAAATTTCTTGCTTGTCAAATGTAGGCAAACAATTCTGAAAAAAAAATACTTTTTTATCATTAAGTCAACACTTTGTATGACAAACTGAACATATGCAGGCCACAGATTGCAACCTCTGATTTAATCCATTGCTTTCTTCATTTAAAAATACTTTCTGAACATCTACAGAGTATCAGATAATGTGCTAGCCCTCAAAGGATACAATTCATAAGATGGAATTTCTGCCTTCAAAAATCTTACAATCTATTGTAAGATAGAGATGATTCCCAAGTAATTATAATACTGGACTATATGTGCCTCTGGGATAAATAACAGGGAACCCTAACCCAGACTCCAAGGGGGTCAGAAGTGGCTTTGCCAAGGAAGTAGTATCTAAGTTGAGACCAGAAAGGTAGCTGTTAACTTAATATATCAGTTAGCTTTAGCTTCATAACAAACCACTCCAAAATTTAGTAGCTTAAAATAACAATTTATTCAGCTCACAATTCTGTCTGTGGGCTAGCAATGTGGCTGGACCCAGCTGGGCAGTTGCTGCTCTGGAATTTGCTAATGCATTGACAGAGAGCTGCTGGATGGGTTGGGGGTTGGCTGGGAGCTGCTGGTTTAGGATGGCCTTTGCTGGGACAACTCATATCTGTTCCACATGGTATCTCATTCTCCAGCAGGCTAGTACAGGGTTGTTCACATGGCAGCTGGGCCTTTTTCCAAGAAAACAAGTTGAAACATGCAGGCCTTTTGGAGGCCTGGGCTCAGAACTGTCACACTGCAATGTCTGCTAAATTGTGTTGATCAAAGAAATTCCCAGGGCCAGCCTAGATTCAAAGGGAGGGGAATGCGTCTCCACCTCTTGATGAGAAGTTACATTGCAGAAGGTGTGGGTTCAGGGAGGGGTGAAGAACTTGGGCTATTTTGGCAATCGACTTCACACGATAAGAAGGCATGATGTGTGCAAAGGCCTGAAGATGAGAGAGCAAGTGAAATTTGGAAAACTGGAAGTTGTTAGTTATTATAAGAGCAGGAGAGGCAAAGAGGATATTAAGAAATGACATGATAAGTGTGGTCAACAGATGCCAGATCATGAAGAGTCAACATGTATGCAGCGCATTGAACTAGTAAGATTGTTCTTTCTGCTGTTTATGTATTTGGGGAATACAAGACAGGCACAAAAATAATGTAATACAAGGTTGAATATAAGCATCCTAAATAAAGTGCTCTGGGGGCTCATAAAAAAGATATATCTAGTTTGAGAAATTAAGGAAGGTTCATGAAGGAGGTAGAATTCAAGCTGAACTTTGAACAAAATAGATTTTGTCAGATAGCATTAGAGAGGTGAAAGGATCAGTGTTCGCTGAAGTGCAGGGGAAAAAAGCCCACAGTATAGCATATATATATATATATATATATATATATATATATATATATATATATATATATATATATATAAAATAGCAAGCAATGTGGTTAATTTTTTCTGCCTTAACCTTCTGAAAGATGATGTTCACACAGATCTCTCCCACATTGTGCCAGAGTTAAGACAGGATATGGTTTTCTGTAAGATCACAGCTCTCTGGTTATAACCTCGTCCTCTCTCACTCACTGGCCCATTGTGACACTGAGTTTGAGACCCACTAATGTAGGCTTTTGTAGGGGCGCAATGAAAGATGCAGCTGAGAAGGTAAGTTATAGGCAGAATCTGAAAGTTCTAAAAATGCCTAGTTGAGGAATTTTAACTTACTGAAGGTAGTAAAGAGTCCCTGGATGTTTTAGAGTAAGATAAAAACAAAAATAGAGCTGCATTTTGCATTCACCTAATGAAAGTAGGGAAAATGGAGCAGGGAGGGGAAAGGCTACAAAAAGATGCTTATTTCATATCCCTTGGCCATGGCAGACATCACTAATCGATCAAGCAAATTTTCCTTGAGAAACCCAGATTAATTCTCCAAATTCTTCTCAGCTTACTGCTTTAATGGCATAGAAGGAGGGGGAGATGGTAAACAAAGTGGAAGCTAATGACCATCCTGGGGTGGAGACTGGCAACTATTTAAAAGGTGAGACCCCGTTTGAGGGGGAAGCAAGGTAGTACATGGAGGTGGCAATGTGAATGGAAAGGAGGAATATGTTTGAGAAGTGCTGTGAAGTATGTCACCAGAATTTGATACCTGCTCAGTGCAGGATGGGGAGGTGAAAACCAAATTTTTTAAGGTTAAGAGAGAACTATTATTATGCCACTAACCAAAAAAGGAAACTTGGGAAAAACTAACTCATTATGAAGGAAAGAAGAAAATGGATCCAGTTGAAGTTCTGAGTATCAATACCAGGCCTAAAATCATTAGAATGAGGGCTGAGGCTAAAGCTTGTAACTATAACAAAACCCCAAAATCTCCTGAATATAGCATTTCTTCAAGATTCCAACACTCAAAGAATGTGTGTGGGAGAGAAACAGATTTATTTCCCCTAAAAATATTACAACATTGTTCAAGATTCCTGGTAGAACCCAGAAGAGGAAGAAAGGAAAAGTGGTTGTCAAAGAGTTTTGTTTTTCTTTTGCATAAGAAACAGTTGGAAGGAATGACTCCTATATGCCCAGAAACCTGGAGTTTCCTGCTCCCTTTTCGAACCCACACTCCGTGTCTGAAGGAAGTTCTGACCTACTGAAATGTGGGCAAGGTTAACTTGAGATGGTTTTTTATACAATAGAAGTGGTGGCCCATGTTCAGGAGAGAGGAGCTGAATCTTTAGCCATGCCACTTGCAGGGAGATGATAAAAAAATGTGTTTTAGAGCATGGGTTCTGGATTAAGATTTCTTTCTCTTTCTTCAATGTTTAAGTTGAAATACAGTTGATACACAATATTATATTAGTTTCAGATGTGTAACATAGTGATTCAACAATTATCTACATTCTGAAATGCTCACTATGGTAAGTGTAGTTAGCATCTGTCAACAAAGTTGTTACAATAGTTATTGATTATTTTCCTATGCTGTACTTTCGTTCCCATGACTAATTGATTTTATCATTGCAAGTTTGTACCTCTTATGCCCTTCACCCATTTAACCCATTCCCCAATCCAGAAGATTCTCTGAGGCCTTAGGGACCCCATCTCTTGGCAGAATCCCAGGAGGCTCATGTCACCCCCCTGAGCAGATATTAACCTTCTCCTGCACAATCACAGGTACCATTCTCTGCACTGCCCTCTGTGGCTTCTATGGCTGCCATAATCTGATGGTGACTGACCTCTGACCCCCTTTTCCCCTTCTCTTCAAGCGTCTTATTCTGAGTGAAGCTGTTCTCAGTATGGTGCAAGGAAAAGCCTCATGAAAACCATGCATGCAACTGTTATCGGACCCCACCTTTCTGGAGAAATTTGGGATACATTCCCTCATGCCAAATGGGAAAATAGGTAAGTGGTACAACTTAGGGTTGCAGCCAGAAGCATACTTTGCTGCAGGGAGCCTGGGTGTCAGAATTCCTTTTGGCAGGGTGATCTCTGACACTCAAATCCAGTGATGTGTGGCTTATTGGCCTCCTGCTTCAGAGTCTTGATCCTAGGGATGGATAACTTGCCATCTCAAAGTTACTATTACCAGTTTTGCAAGAGTACCCATTCCTCCCTCATGCTAGGAGAGCTTCTGGTGCCTGCCCTCAGAGAGGGTCTACTTCATTCCTTCCCTCCCGCTCAACAGTGCATTTGCACTAGACATTTGGTATGTTCTCTACTTTTCTTGCCTATTGTTGACTTGAACTTGTCTCTCAGCAGAGAAGCAGACACTTCCTTCTCTGAGAGGGAAAATAAAGAGATTGGCAAAGGTCTCCTGCAGAAAGGCTTTGGAAAGGTGCTATTTGTAAGAATGTTCAGAGCTGTCTCCTGGCATCTCTGCTTTTACCAGTGAAGAAAGGTTTCCAGGTATCACTTCCGGAGCACAAGTGTGTTGTTTTAGCAAAGGTGACAGGGATAAGGGCAGCCTCTCCTCATGCTCCTACCAAGAATCTACATCACAGGATTGTGGAGGCAATAGAGAGAGGAAGTGTGTGGCATTGCTCTGTAAACTGGAGAATGCTGAAAATATGTTCCTTATAAGAACATAGTCCCCCAAAGAGAATTCATGATGAGCCCATTCTTCCTCTTAACCTTTATGCACTCTCCTACTGTGGTACTTATTACTGAATGAGTGTTTCTCCACTGGATGGTTTCTTGTTAGAGTCTCATCCTATTCTTCTCTGTGTCACCAGCACCATTCCAGATGTTCACACGCAGGATCCCAGTTTTGCAAATGAAACAACTAGGCTCAATGAGGTTCCAAGAACTAATAAGTTGCAGATACAGGTACTGAATTCACATCTTCTGACTGCCGCTACAGTGGCCCCAGCACCCGGATCAGTGATGCCCTCACTGTCAGGCAGGTGAGGGGTGGTGAGGCATTGCCAGCGTGGAGATGAAGTGATATCCAGGCAAACTTTGCTATATCCTTAGGAATTCCACCAAACGCAAGCCTTTGGGGATAGTTTGAATCGACTCTGGATTTCAGATACTTTTTTCATCAATAGACTAGGGAAAGTCATCCAAAGGGATGGGAAGGCCAGGGTGACCCAGTCAGGTAGACTCACTGGAAGAGCTGGGATGCTAAAGGGTATTTCAGGCCATGCTGCACACACCTGAGATGGACGTCAGCAGCTTGTAGGAGAGAAAAAGCCATATCCAAGATGCTGCTGCTGTCAGAGGCAAATAGCGAATTTAGAGAAGTCTGCTCTTTAAGCCTGATGGTAGGAAGCTTGCTTTCCAAAATAGGGTAGGAAAGTGGATTTCTGCCACTTGGCTTCACCGATTCAGCAAATGACTCTTCAAACCAAATCCATATATCTGAACGTAGCTATGAAGATGTACAGAAAGAGCAAGCAAAAGATACCTTTTGATTTCCACTGTAACTGTGACATTCAAATGACCTGACCACACAGCACTGCAATTCAGATAGAACTAGAGAAAATCTGCCATTGCAAGAGAAACAACGAATGAGTATGAAGGACCTGCTCCCCCCACCACTCCCACACCTGTCCCTTTTTTCATAATAAAACAGCAGGCTCACCAACATCTGTTCCTTCTCAATGTCCACAGGATCGCGTTTGCAAACACAAACAACCATTGCTTTGTTCCCTCGGGAGAAAACAAAACACTCTCAGTCAGAGCAAAGCTACGTACCTAAACCTGCTATGCAGCTGCTCATTCAAAACCGCATGTCATTCCTCCTTGCAAGCCTGAATGCCAGGACGCTGCTGTATCCTCGCGCCTGCTCTTCTGAGCAGTGCTGCATGTTCCCTCTCGGAGGCTGGATGTGCTCACCAGGGAAGCCAAGCCTGGCCAACCTAACAATTTGAGTGCTGACTCATGTGCAGGGCAGGATGTACCTCTGCTGAACCTGCTTCTGGGCAAACCCCTGAACCGTCCTCAGGTCACACCTGGAGCTCCTTATGTTGCGCCCTGCATGCACACAGCCCAGGGAGGAGACATTCATTTTCTTGGACTGACCTGCTTCTCCTATTGGATTCAGAAAATATTAAATTATTTCTCCACCACATCAACTGCACACCACTGAGAGGAGATTTTGCAGGATGCACCCGCCCAGAGATGTAAGGTAGGACCATTTGGATGAATGAGTTAAGCTCTGGGAGAGGGAATACCCCCACTTTTCTAGAAAGGCTGTAACTAGAGGAGAAAACCAATTCATCACATAGTCACCTTAGTAGTTTTGGAAAGCAAATAAGACAGTGTTTACACTGTTCCCGCTGTCCTTCCCAGGCAAAACCAACATCAATTTCCTGCGGGATTGCCTGGTTTAATCTACATGGTTACTAAGGACCCCGGGGGGAAAAAGTTCATTCTTCTATTTTTGGGGGTCCAGATTAGCAGGTAAAGACAGGGAAAAGAAAGCAAAGACTTTCAATCAGGTCTTTGAAGGCTGAGATATTCCACTCAGGGTATAAAGCAGGAAGCACAAGCCTAGAATTCTTAAAGAAAACTAGTGCTGTTTCTCCAGTTATTGTTGGGTCATTTAGAATGGCAGCTATATAGGGACACAAATTTGCCCCACAGCCTAGGGCAAGTCCCCGGTTTTTCTGAGGCACCATAGAGTCTACCCTAGGGCTCACAGAGAAGTAGAAGCTGGGTGTAAGGCAGGGAGGGCTAGCGCAAGTGTTGGGTAGGAAACGCATTGTCGAAGGCAGGCAAGCACTGTGCAGGAATCTGGGGCAGGGACTTACCACACAGCTTTCCTCTGCCTCCCACTGACTGGCGTGCAGTTGCCAGCTGAGGTTTATTATCTACTAATTGGGCTCCAAGGCTCTGGAGCCTCCTTTGTGCATCTGCCTTGGGGACCTACAAGCTCCAGCAAAGGGAGTGCAAACCCATCTGTGCATAGAACATACCCTGTAGACTAAACATGTAACAATAGCAATGGTGCTCACAATACCAGCAGCTACCCTGTTGAATGCTTACTGAATGCCAGCACCTGCACTGAATGCTTTTCTTATGTTCTGTGCAGGAACTGCTAGCTCTTCCACAAAATCTGTGCTCATCTCTTCTCCCTGGCCTTCCCCACAGGCAGGGGTAGCTGCATAACTGAGATCTGCCCTGTGGAAAGGGAGCAGAAGTGATATGCACCAGTTCCATTCTTGGCCTAGGAAACCTTCTCTAGGTGTGGCCCTCCAGGTTCCAGGCACAGACTTGGAAGAAGACACCCACAGTGACACTGGACGTTATTGAAAGAAGAAAATGAAAGGCCTCTGCTAGCTGGAATAGTCATGTAGAGAGAACTGCTGAACTGTGCAATTATTTTTAAATTATGGGGTGGGGTGGGGAAATTGGGTGTCAATCTAAATATGTATTTTTCAAAATTCTTTGAAGGATATGTAAAACAAAACAGTTTAAACACTATTTGTCTACAGAACAAAGACTAGACCCCTTAACCAGGTATTCAAACTCATCTAGCCCATGCCCTTTCCTTTATCTTTGTCTGTGACATTCCTCCAGGTCAGTCTCCCACTCTGAGCACATGAGTCTCCACTCTATGGCTCCTAAATCCACTTGTCCTATCCCACCCCTGCTCAAACTTTCATCCCAGCCCAGAACACTTCCCTAACTACTCACTCACCTCTTCACTGAGTTTTACCTCATTCAGGCAGTATGAAAAAAGGGCTGCAAATTCTTTCACCCTTCGTCCAAGGAAAAATGGGGACAATGTCATCCCCCCACCGGCATCTGGGTAGGTAGGTTTGTGACTGCTTCTGATGACCAATGAGAGCAAGGAAGAAATGCACCATGACTTCTGAGGCTGGGTCACAGAAGGCCACGCAGCTCAGCAGACCATACCTCTTGCATGTTTCCTGGAACACTCGTCCTTGGAACTGTTAAAAAACAAAGCTCAACTGAGTACATTTTAAAGATATTACTGACTTTGTTCAACAATCCATGTTGCAGGGTGCATCCAATTTGGCAGATAGAAAGGAGTGTGGAGGGGATGTACAAATGAAAGACTTTTATAAGAAGAAAGAAGCAGGAACAAGAAAGTTATACTAGGTAGAAAAGTAGGTTAATTATTGCAAGGTGACTCCCTTTTACAGGATGGCTGGGGTGTATCAGGCCAATTACCTAACTAGTGCTGATCAGGCAATTCCTCATTGACTGGCTTACAATTCCATTACCAGGAGGCCCAAAACAGTAACTGAGTTAACTCTTACTTTGATGGTGTAGGGCGTAGCATAAGCAGTTTGGGGCCCTTTGTCTGTTTTTTAACAGAACTCTGAGTCACTGTGTACAGAGTCTGGAAACCCTGAAACTGTTGTGCTGAAGAGACCACATGTGGGTGCTTCGCTCACAATTCCAACTGAACTCCTGCTTCTAGGCATCCCCACCAGATCTGCAAGTGACTTGGTCTTGGATTGGACTCCAAACAGTCCATCCACCAGCTGAGCACCACGGAGCACCATCAGCACCACATGGAACAGAACGCATCACCCAGCCGAGGTCTGCCCAAATTCCTGACCCATAAAGCCATCAGCTGTAATAAAATGGATGTCATTTTAAGTCACTGTTTGGAGTAACTTGTATGGCAAATACAATGTATATCTTCCTGAAAGACCCAAGGTAGGATCTATATTTTTCAAGAAGCTTCCTCTGACCTTTCTACCAACTTAAATCTCTGAGTAGTCTGATCCTTTGTAATTCTGGCCTTGAACTATTTTTTTAATAGGGAGTTTCCTCTTCTACCTTGCACGAGTTCCTTTTACATCACTATATCCCTTTGTAACACCACATATAATAATGAATGAATGTGTTGATCAATAAGAATACTATCCATGAAACATGAAGCCTATCTACAAGGCAGAGGGGAAGGGGCTGAGGGAGGTGGTACGCTCTATCTGCTGTTGTTCTTTCTGGGCCCCAGAATCTTGACTGTAGTGGTCAGGTAGTGTCTACCCACTCCAGTATTCATGTATTTATTAAGTGCTTACTATTTGCCAGGCACTGTTTTAGGCCCTGCTGAAGAGTAGTCAATGAAACAAAGTCCTTCTTTTCATGATGCTTTCATTCTACATGGAGGAAGACAAAAAAAAAAAAAGAAATTAAATATCATATATTAGGTTATGAATGCTAAGAAGAAAAAGAAAGCAAAATAAGAAGGTTGTTTCATATAGTATAACCAGAGAGGTCCTCTCTGGTGAGGTGCTATTTGAATAGACACCAGAAGGAAGTGGGAAGAAAGTGTATGTCATGCTTATGCCTGAGAAAAAAGCATCCAATAAAAAGGAGCAGTAGATATAAAGGTACCAAGACAAGGTGTGCTTGATGGGTTGAAGGAAGAAAAGATGTCTAGGGTGACTTGGGCAGACAGAACGAAAGAAGGAGTAGTCGGAAATGTGCTCATGATGTGCAGAGTGAAGGTGTGCAGGATGGCCAGAAGGGCCTTGGAGATCAAGGTCAGGACTTGAGATTTTGCTCCAAATTAGATGGGAAGTCATTAGAGATTTTGGAGCTGAGCAGTGGCATGATTTGGCCTTCAGAAAGCTTACTCTTACTATCTATCACCTACACTATGTGGAGCACACACTACAGTGAGGCACCTTCAGAAGTAGTGAGACTAACTAGGAGGTGTTTGCAATTCCCAAGTCAGAGACTGAGACTAGAAGGCTGGCAGTGGAGATGATGTGAAGGGGTCATAACATGAATGTGTTCTGAAGGCAGAGCCAACAGGATTGCCTGTCTGATTTAGAAGAATGAGAGAGAAATAGGAGTCAAATATGAGTCCAAAGCCCTCCAGACTGAAGAATGGTAGAGTGGAGTTGACCTTTGCTGTAATGGAGAAGAATATGAAAGAAATGGGTTTGGGTAAAGAGAATCAAGAATTGGGTATCTCTGCAAAACAGTTCTGGAGGGATTTTTTAGCTCACGACCTCATGAAAATGACTTGCTGGGGTTGGTTGGATGTGATCTAATATCTGCAAGGACAATGATAGACCAAAGTATATCCCAAAGGGTGATAGGTTTTGAAGTGGTACAGAGTACACACTTTCTCTTTTGATAGTTATTTATTAGTTTTGATATGAATTAGACATACAAATTATAGAGTGAAGCTAAAGCAATTTGTAAGGAATTCACTGAAAGAAAAATGTTAAATAAATAATAGTACAAGTATAAATAGTTATGGGGGGAAAATGTCAGATATACACTAGTGAATGGACTTTGGGAAATACTGTTGTACAATTTAATATCCAATTAATTTAAGTATCTTTAACAGTCAGCCTCTGAGAAGAGTGGCCCTAGTCTTGGAGTCTGTTCTGATTCATCCAAATTCTTTTTCATTTACAGTTGGTTAATTGTCTTCTATGATCCCTTTTTTTGTTCACATGGGATTGGCTCAGGGGTGGTATATCCTATACAAAAAGCCAAAAATAGTATTTGCAGATTATTTTCACATGCAATTGTTTGAAGTTTACTCTAACTGGCATCCTTACAGTCTGACTGATTTCTAGAAGAGAACATGCTTGCTGTCATAAGCCCTGCACAAGCTGGTGCTGCCTCTATGCCTCCGTCTTGGGAGAGCTGACTGGTGCAAGCAGCAAGTAGCCCCATCTGGGTCTGCATATGGCCCTGTGACACAGGGATCTGCAGGGCTTCAGCTGCCAGTGTTTGGTGGGAAGAACCCCTTCCTGCTCAGGGTGGAAACTGGAAAAAAGTTATGCCATGAACCCCAGAGCATGACCCTGGCTACCCCTTCCTTAATACATGTAAGCCCTTTACATTCAATACACAAAACAGCCCTATAAAGTAGCTACTATTATTCTACCCATTTCACAAAGAAAATAACCTCCAAGGCTCAAGTAACCACATGTCCAAAGCTACACAGCTGGTAAGTGACATGACTTATTTTCTGACCCCTAGTTTTTAACCTGTTCAATGGTGACAATAAGCGCTTTGCAGGGTTACTTGATTATGATTGTTTCTCCTTCCAACTTCCCTCACCCTGCACCCAGGACAACATGAGGAAAGTCAAGGATTACTATTTTAGCCAATAACAAGGCTGTAGCTTTGCCGAATGAAGTGTACAAATTGAGAGGAATTTGGAGAGAGAATCTGGAAGAGAAACCTATCTTTGGAGTGGTTGTGAGAGGAGGCTTGGGGGAGAGAGAAACTAGGGGTCAGTAACTTGAGGAAGAGGGAGGGATTTATGATGGGGAAGTCTAATTTCATTTTTGTAGAGACTTGGTATAATCTCTTCCTTAAATGTTGGTAGAATTCAACAGAACTCCACTGGGTCTCAAACTTAATTATTTTGCTTCTGATTTTGATAATGTGTGATATAGCCCCATTTTCTCAAGCCTGCCCTGATACTGGTAAAACTGTTTCCCTATCTAGAGGCCAATTACTTAAGCATATAAAGTCTGTGAAATAACCTGCACATACTTTTGTATATGTATGTGATACTTCAGTAATGCTTATAAAAATATTTTTACTCTGTAAATTTTTAAAAAGTATCTCTGATTCAAACTGACTTAAATGATAAGGAAGGTCACTAACTCACATAAGAATGCCAACACAGGCAGCCCTGAGTTGGGTACCTTGGTGTCCAGTGATTCACTGAGGACCCAGCTCCTTTCCATGGTCATTCCTGTCCTCAGTGTGGCAGAAGTTCTGGACATTATATTTAGGCACAACCTTGCCCACAGGAAGGGCATATTTTCACCCTGAAGCAAGACTAATTTCCTAGATGCAACTTCCTGGTAATTTCTTATAAAATTAAACATATACCTACACTATGATCCAGCAATTCCACACCTGAATATTTACTCACAAATAATGAAAACATATATACATACATGCACACATGTACATACACAGAGAAAAGGTACCTAACAATGCTCTAAGCTGCTTACTCATAATATCTGAAACTTGGAAACAGTCCAGTTATCAGTCTAGAGAAGAGTGGATAAACACACTATGCTTTTATTTAATCAAATATTGCTAATAAAAAGGAATGAATTATCAGTACACACAACATTATGGATTAATCTCAGCATATTATATAGAACGAAATAATAAGCCAGACACAAAAAGTACTTACCTGTAGTACATGTTGGGGAAAAAAAAATCAGGGGTGGAAAGAGAGAGCAGATATAGTAGGTGTTTGCCTTTTCGGGTAGTAAGGTAAAGGGCTGGCCAGGATTGACTGGGAAGGAGCAGAAGGGAACTTTCTAGGGCTATAGTAATGTTCTAAATCATTACAAGTGTTTGAGTTATATAGGTGCATGCATTTGTCAAAACAGCAAATATACACTTGTCTTATGTAGTTCCTTGTGTATAAATTTTACTTACAAAAATGTGAACCAGTTTTGAATTCTAGTTAATGATCTGAATGCTGAAGCACTTAGGGAGAAATGAACTAACACCTACTTTGAAATGTGTTAAAAGAATTAATAGATGAATAAAAAGACAAGTAGATTGCTATGTGATAAAGCAAGTTAATAAAATAATGGCAGAAACAAGGTGGTGTCTGTGTGTATTCTCATTGTGAAATTCTTATTAACTTAATGTACACTTAAAAAGTTTCATAAAATGTTAGAAGGAAAAAAGGGTTGTACAAAACAGGTTTCAAGGCCAAATAAATTTGGAAAATACTAGTTTAATGAAATTTAAGAAGACTTCTTTAAGGGAAGATTTATCAGAGCTTGAAATACACTGAAAAGAATGCTGAATTTACAAGTGTATGTGTGCATATGTGATTTCCCTAACTTAGATTTTTTTCTCCCATCAAGACCAAAGAGAAAGGGAAATGAGAACCAGGAAGCAGACAACTTTGCATTCTCCAGTTACTAACATTCCTCTGCTGTCCAAGGACCATGGCCCAGTGACTCTGAACCCCTGAGCTGCAGCCCAGTCCTGCTAGCTCGTTCCCCCTCAGTCCTGGGCATATGAAACAAGCTGTTCTAAATCAGAACAGAAACCAGCGGGTCTCTCTGGGAGCTTGGCTGCCTTTCCTGCTCTGACCTCCTTTCAGCAGTAGGAAGATTGCTATCAGTTCTTCATCATCTCTGTCAAATGAAAAAATTTGGATTTGGGTTCCCTTCCTTTCTAAAAAGAAAATGAATTTCCTAAGGCCTGGGCAAATTCATTGTTGTTACTGATTTTAATTGGTGATTAAGCTCTGAACATCTTGAGAAATGAAGCCAGTTTTGATAGCCCAGATCTACCAGAAGCCAAATTGTCACAGTTCTCCACACTCACCATGTGTTAAAGTGACATTTCAGATACCTTCCGTCTAAATTTGGCAACTTTTTGTTGGAATTCACACTTAACTGGTGAATGTTAATAGTATGTGGGGGTTATGTGCGCTGAATGCATTGACATTTTCTCTCCTGAAGGAAGTAGCATATCACCACCCCCACCCCCAACAACTTTTGCTGTGTTGGGCGCAGTGGGTACAGAGGATTGTGCAACAAGAAGGAACAAGACCTTCTGGCCATCTATCTTCCTTGCTTCAACTCCCCTGCCCTTCTGCAGTTGCTCCCCTCTGGGCTCAGGAACCCGGAGCCCCAGGGGAAATGTCATTAGGCAGCCACTTGGCCCAGACTGTTCAAAGTGTCCACTATAAGCTGCAGCAGAAGGGAGAGCAATCACTCCAGAGTCTTCTGGTGTCAGCTCATGAGCACAGAAATGTGCCCCAGAATCTGGGGCCAGCAATGCTTCCAAAGCAGACATGTGGCAGCTGCATTATTGGACACAATTCTTTTCTAAGGCATTTGTTTTACATGTTCACCCCAGGAGCCTGTGGAGAAATGGAGGCAGTGAACACCTGCAAATTCATCTGCCTCTGGTATGAAGCCAGGCCCCTTGAAAAGGTGGTAATATTTTCTGGGAAAAGGTAGTTTGTGTGGTAAACACACTATATCCCCTCATTTCTTACCCAGGCTGTTAACCTGTCACAGCCTACCCCCAAACAGAGGTCAAAAGCCTCCCCTGGCCAATAAGGCTTGTAATGAACACACCTCCCATGAGCCTGGCAATGATTTACTTGTAGCCTCTTGAAACTCAAAGCCAGTGATTTCAGAGAAGCCTTCAAAACAAACATTGATTTTCACAGATCATGCTTTTTCCAAAAAAATTTTTTAATTTCCTACAACATCCTAAAATAATCAGGGAACATTGCTACACATCCCAATGGGAAAACTGATTATGTGCCTTTAGTGATCACAGGCTCTTTATTAAAAAAAGAATGCTTTGGCTGAAGCCTTCTCTTCCCTTCCCCTCTCATGCTCATAAATACTATTTGCAGAAAGCAAGCAAACACTACCAGTTCCTCCATGTGACAGCACAGAGCTAGCCAGAGGAACAGACTCCAAGCATCAATAAATAACAGTAGCTGTACACATTTCTGCTTCATTGCTCCCCTAACTCATCATGCAAGATGACTGAGTCATGTTATTTTAAAGTCAGCTGATACTCTAGCAACAATTAAATACATACATGAGATGTCCAGAATGCAAGAACAAGTGTTCCACAAAAGTAATAATGATATAAATAGGTTCAAATTACTGATAATACATACATACTCAGAAGTTCAAATAAAGGCTGAGTCTGGGTTTGGTTTCTTAACCAGTCTAGCTCTTCCTGGCCAGGGCCAGTCTTTTAATCTATGCAGACATCTTCCTGGCTGGACAGGATCTCCTTTCCATCTCTCTCTCTCTCATTTCCTCCCTATATTGATGGTGGCTGTTTACTTAGCACTTAACTTGTACACATGCCTCATCATTGCCCCACATTGCATCACAACATAGGTAAAATAATCCCTATTTTGTAATGAGGAAACTGAGGAAACTGGGACTATGCCAAGGGGCATAAGCAGCTGAGTTGGCACTTGAACCCACCTCTGAGGCCCCAACCCATACAACGGATGTGCCATACTTTATTTTCTCCTAGAGTTTCTTTTTCCTCCTATGCAATTACTCTCATTCTTCATAAAATAATGGCGCCATTCATTCACTGATCCTTTCAACTATCAAATGCCTAATATTCAAGTTAAACAACAGAAAGTGCTTAGCTCACTTCCCAGAAAGAAGACATTTCCTTTGAACCGGTTATTTTCCTGTCTATCCATTCCCAAGGCTTTTGGTTCCCACAAGCAGGTACCTGTCCAATCTACTATGATCTTCAGAGTCCATTGTTTTCATAGTTGCATAGTTTTCACTCCAAAATGGCATAAAAGTAGATGGTAACACTGATTTTAAGGGTTTCTATTTGAGAAAGTATGAACTAGAGCAGTTTGGTAGGATCAGGATGTCTCTAGGCTACATTACTCCAGCAATGATCTAGATGCCTCATATCCTCTGAAGAATTACCCTGGATTTATATTTGGATATGACTAATTATACCTCTCCAAGCACTACTGGATCTTAGACTCACACTCAGGAGAGAGATGGACAAAGCCCTCATTGTGAAATAAGTGAAGTGTAATACCCTGGCTGAAGTTATTGCAAAAAATAACATGGGTTGGGAAATCTACAAGGTAAACAACCTTGCTATTTCCTATTCATGCTGAAAAATGCTTTGGGTCACCAAGGTAAGGTATTAAAACTTATCTTAGTCCAAGCCAAAACAAACGAACAAACAAACAAAGGCTCATCAGAAAAATGAGAAGTAATTATCTAAACAAATAGAAGATACTCTATACCCTAATTTTGACATAAACAGGCCAAGCATTCTGGACTATAGGTGCCTGACATTTTGACTTAGTGTTCTTTAGTTCCTTATAAGCAACTGTCTGTTACTAACCAATGTTCCTGACAATTCTTTCTCAGGCACCAGCTTGGCATATGCCACAGTGCTTTCAGACAACTAGAGCAGTCAAAAGAAAGAGAAAAAAAGTTATTCAGGGGCAGTCCTAGGGTTTGAGCTTTCCTTTAATGCTAGACTACATCCTAGCTCTTTGGTGCTCTAGCTCTTACAGTTAAGAAACCTAGAGAATGACCTCAAAGTTCTCAGTGCATGCTAATTAGAAGATACCTGAATGTGTCCCCTCCATTGTCCAATCCAATGTTCTTCCCTCATGTTCTTCTGAATCTCTTGTGTGTTGAGTTGGAAGACATTAAAGCAGACTCTAATAACCATTTTTAATTCTTCACGTTGTTAGGACACAAATTTGTGCATCCAGCCACTAAGGACATTCTACAGATAACAGCTTATTCATTGTCTCCCAAATTTATTTGACCTTGAAAACTGGGTCACTAAGAAATTTTGGTTTCAGCTTCAATATGTAAACAGCTTGAGACTCATCACTCCCATCCTTACAACCAGAAAAACTGGGCAAACTGAAAAATGACTTTCTTGGGCCCATTATAGGAGTAGGGTTTCAGATCCAACCACCACCCCCAAATATTGAGAGACAGGAACATGCAGAATCACAGATGAGATCTGTTTATACAGAGAAGTGACTAGAACCATAAGCTAGTAGGGACACTTACATGGTAACTCTGATGAATTGCTGGGGGTGGAGTGTAGACTAGTGTGAGTGAGGAACTCCTGGAGGTTACTCTTCCTACTCCAGTCTTCTGACTTAAGGGGAAAAAAACATAATCAAAAGAGGTCAGGCTTCAAAGAAAATAGGGAATTCTGCAGTCAGAGAAAGGAATAAGGGATGGGGATTGGAGAATAATACCACACTTGTGAACAATAAGCCACTAGAACAATAATACACTGGAAACACAAATGCACTAAAAGACAGATTTAATAAAAAGATAGAACTCTCCCCTTATCCTACATAATACCACCACACCAATAGGGATCCAGTGTGAAAAACAGTGAATTACATCTAAAAGAACTGTGAGACAGATGGTCTCAAAGGAGGACTATTTAGGGATGTCCAATGTCAGGTTAGGGGAACAAAAACAAGTATATTAGAACCATGTTGAGCCTCTGGCACCTATAGCTACAGCAAGCATTAAATAAGGCCCAACTCTTAGATTAACATAAATCCTCATATTAAAATACTGTTTATATCAGTTCCTATTTCCAGTACAACATATCCATCTTTCAGCAAAAGTACAAAGTGTGACAAAAGGCATGAAAGACATAGTCTGAAGATATAAAGCTAGCATCAGAACAAGACTCAAATTAACACAGATGTTGGATTTTAAATAATATTTATATTTAATATGCTAAGGGCTCTCACAGAAAAAGTAAACAACATGCAAGAAGATATGGTTAATGTAAGCAGAGATATGGAATGTCTAAGAATCAGAAGTAAATACCATTAGTCAGAAATTCAAAGAAATCAAGAATGCCTTTCATGGAGTCATCAGTAGACTGGACATGACTGGGAAGAGAATCCAGGAGATTGAAGATATGTCCATAGAAACATTCCAAAGTGAAATAAAGAATGAAAACAAGAATGAAAAAACAGAACTTCCAAGAAATGTGGGATGATTTCAAAAGGTGTAACATATGTATAATGGGAATACCAGAAAGAGAAAACAGAGAAGAAATATTTGAAATAATAATAGCTGAAAACTTTCCCAACTTAATGACAGACCCAAAACTCAACAAACACCAAAATAAATAAAAACAAAAAAACAACTACAGCTAGACATGTCATATTCAAAGTGCAGAATACCAACCAAAGAAAATAATTTAAAGAAGCCAGAGAAAAACAACACATTACCTACAGAGGAACAAGAACAAAATTATAGCCAACTTCTTGTGAGAAATGATACAAGAAGAGAACGGAATGAAATATTAGAAATGTTGAAAGAAAAAGATGACCAACCTAGAATTCCATATCCAGCAAAAGTACCCTTCAAAAGTGAAGTAAAGACCTCAGACAAACAAAACCAGGGAAATTTATCACTATCCAGCATGCCCTGCAAGGGACAGGAATTTCTTCAGGCAGAAGGGAAATGACATAGATTAGAAACTTGGACCTATATAAAGAAAAGAAGGGCATTAGAGAATAAATGAAAATGAAATCTTTTATTTTTCTTAGTCTTAATTGATCTAAAAGATAACTTCTTGTTCGAAGTAATCACAGTAACAGTGTATTGGGTAATTATAACATACAGACAAGTGAAATGAATGGCAGCAACATTCTAAGGGTTGGAGGGACTGGGAATACAGTTATAAGTTACCTGTACTACACTTGAAGTGGCATGGTATTATTTGAAGCAGGCTTGAATTAGGTAAAAATGTACTGTATATTGAAAACTCTAAGGCAACCACTAAATTTTTTCAGCTTCGTTGAGGGATATAAAATATTTTTAAAAAGAGGAATAATTGGTATGCAAAGGGAAGAGATAAAATGGAATCATAAAATGCTCAAAGATAGAGGAAGGCAGAAAAGGAAGACAATAGACCAAATAAAACAAATAGGAGTTACAAACATGGTAGATGTTAATTCAAATATGTCAATTAAACTTTAAATGCAAAAAGCCAAATACACCTATTAAAAGACAGAGATTGTCAATATAGATTTAAGAACAAGATGTAATTATAAGCTGTCTATAAGAAACCTATTTTAAATATAAAGACCCAGAGATTAAAAATAAAGGGGTGGAGAAAAATATAGCATGCTAACATTAAGAAAAAAAAAGCTGTAGTAGTTATCATAACTTTAGACAAAGCACACTTCACAAGGAAGATTATCAGGAATAAAAAGAGATGGCATAACAAAAAGGGTCAGTTCTCCAAGAAGACATGAATACCCTAATGTGTATGTTCCTAACAACAGCATCAAAATACATGAACTTCTGGGCCACCATGGGACTAGGAGGGGACTCTGGGCTGGCCCCTTCTTGTGTGTCAGAGGCTTTCTTATCCTCACATGGAATGCCATTACTGACCCCTGAAGCCATGCCCCATGTGTCTTTCAACACTGGAAGTTGCATAGGCCTTTGGATCTGAACTTCAATCCGCTCCCCCACTCCCTTTTTTGCTGAACTTTGAAAAAATAGACTCTATTTATTTGATCACTCCTTAAAATCTTCAGTGAACTTCCCAAGAATTTTCAAAAGACCAAAAGTCTTAACATTCACCAAGCTTGGTATATTGATAGAATGGCCCCTGTAAATAAGTACTATGCCTATTGACCAAATGTTACACATGTGCTATTGTGATTAATAAGCCACAGATTCTCTTGAGCATTTCTAAATTTTCTCAATCAGTAGATGTTAATCTATACCACTGTGCCATGCCACCACTCAAGAACTAAAAGGTTTTCTCTTATATGCAATGAACATTAATTCATGCTAAATCCTCATACCATACTCTCTTTACCAGTAGTAAGCCAGAGCCATTCACACTGTCCTTTAACCACTCTTCTGGAATGCTGCTGCCTCCTCCACTACCTAAATCCTCGCCATCTGCTGGGGCCAGCTCCAGTCTCCTTTTCTTCTTGCCACCTCTCTACACTCTTTGTCTCTCTGATCATGCCCATCTTTGACCTCTGGTGGGAGCTGGAGTCTGGGCTGTTAGAAGGCAGGCATCACTTAATTTTCTTCTGACTACTCTAAACCAGCAGACAGGTTAAATATTTCAAGGTGCTGATAAGCAGAATTTCAAGTTAGCAGTTTTATTTGTTCAAAGTAAGTTTTCTGACCAAAGGGAAAAAAAGAGGATATCAGTATTAAAGGATCTGTGTAGCATATTCTGTTTCCTAGTAACTCAAAACCTGGTTGATTTTTTGTATAATGGTGGCCAAATTAAAGCTAGCAGATATTCTCATTTTATGTGATATTTATAAAGTCTGAGATACTTACCAAATTTATCAGTTTAGGTATTTGCTTGGTATGCAAATAAACATAGCAATTAGGAAACTGACAAAACTAGTCTCATACCCCATGGTGTGAATTTCCTTCTTCTCAGTTCACAATAAGAGTTATCCTCAACATAATAAGTGTTACCACAACAGATTTCTCCCACTCATTACTGGGGAATTTATGAACACTCACAGCATTTGGGTGGGTAGGGGGCAGTAGCGAGGAGAGGGGAGATACCTGGACTCCAATTAGATTTTCACTACTCACCAGTTGCTTGTCCTTCGGAAAGTTATTTCACATATCTGAATCACCTCCTGTAAAATGGGAATAACTAACCTTGTGTGAAGGCTAACAAGATAATACATGTAAGATACCTAACTTATAAAGAGCAAAATAAAGAAGCTTCTGTCTTTGGCTTTGGTTACCAACCTAAAGGACAAAAAAAGCACATGTCCTCATTCAGGCAGGAATTATCAAGTATATTATAATTTTCTAGAATACAATATTTTTATTTTGTCCTTCCTGGGATTTTCAGAATAGGGAGCCACAAGATATACGCCTTCATGAATCAGTGCAGTCAGGCAATGAGAAGCGACCAGCAAGTGAATTCCTTGGTATATATGTTGTATGTAAACTTATAATAATGAATTTTTTGTATATAACTCTTCTGACTTAGAAAAAAAGACTCTAATTTTAGCATGTGACAATAATTCATTTTCATTACCATGTTACTTTCCCTTTCAGTACACTGCACCGGGAATACAAACCTATCCTAGAATTTTGCTCTATTTGCCTTAACATAGCACCACATTTTCTCTGAA
The DNA here is from genome assembly GCF_040802235.1 of Manis javanica. Classification (NCBI taxonomy): domain Eukaryota; kingdom Metazoa; phylum Chordata; class Mammalia; order Pholidota; family Manidae; genus Manis; species Manis javanica. The sequence goes on from NC_133162.1 coordinate 64,374,702, forward strand.
TGAGACACAAGCCCAAAGCCCCATATAGGAAATCTTCCTAGTTTTACATTTTTGAGCCTCCCTGAACAGACTGTCCAATAAAGACAAGCCTCCCCTGTTCCCATCTTCCTTTACCAAATCGGGAATAATAGCACTTTTTTTCTTTTTAAAGAATTAGTTTGCATCACCATCGATTATCAAAATGCTATTACTGCATTTCTCATTTTGGATGCTTTTCCTTCCCATGTAAACTGGAAAAGCTCTATTAGTTCCAATTATAGGGGAAAAAAGTTAAGCCAGCAACTTGAGTGAGAATTAGAGAATTCAAAATTGTTGGTAAACAGTAGTCTGCAGTTTGAATTTAACTTACCTGTGATTCTTTTTATATATTTTTAAAAATCCATTCAATCTGTAGAGGTTAGAGTACACTTTAAGGAATCTCAAGGGAAAAGAAACATGATTACTAAGTGCCCTGCCTCCAACTCAGTAAAGAAATTCCAAAAACCTGGTTTTCATCTTGCTTTTATGACTTCATTTTATGACCTTTGTGAAGAATGTGAACACATTAGAAATAATAGGCATTCATTTGAAGTATCAGTTTTTATTAAAAAGTGCATTTTGATTAATTTATGATCTAGGTAAGCTGTTAAGATATCAGTATATTCTCTGGAATAATAACTTTACAAAGATTTAAAACAACAAAAATTTAAAAGCCTTTTTATTTCCTTCACCATTATTGTTTTACAATACAAATATCACCTTGTGAATACACAAAAAACCCTATGGAAGATAATTCTGCTGCACGTAAAATACAGAATGGATATATATACTTCTTCATTCTTAAAAAACTATTTTGTTCTCCACATTGGCAAGTATAGAAGAGAATACTTCCCCACACATACTTAATGTTAGGAGTAAAACTCAGAGCTACATGCAGTTTCTGCACAAAATATTTTAAAGAAATAGATCTCTTTTTGTTGTTCAACAAAACTGTCGTGAGAGTCTGGGTAACTAATTTATAGCTTTCAAGTTTTAGATATGTGATAATTTTCAAAACGCTCTTTTAAAAACAAAGTATTCATGGCTGTTTTCATTGTATAGTTAAAACCAAACCACCAAATAGACAATAAAATAATTTAAGTGGTACACATCACCACCAACTGTTCACAATATGGGAACAGGCTCTGACTTTCTAATTAATTCCCCCATTCTTTAATTAGTAGCAATTTAAAAACTCTAAGCAGTCTTCTGATTTAATTTAGCTATAAATGCAAAATTTAGTAGTGTCTACATACATTTATATTTTCATGGAATACTTTATTTTAAATAAAAACATTTAAGATTGCCTACTGACCATACAATAAAGACAAGAAAGGCACTAGAAACATAGACAAATTTCTCTCCCAAGAAACATTTTAAACTTTGTTCTCTCTGACATGTAAAAATCTTTAAATTTGGTTTTCATAAGATCATTTTGAAAAATAAAGTTAGGAAATAGTTAGAAAATCACTTTATAACAGAAACCTTTTTTTTTTTTGCACTTTTTGACACACTGTCTGATTTTTACAAAACCCCAAGTTACCAAACCTTTCTGTGTCTGTCATTTTTATTGGAATATTGATGCAACACGTAGAAAGATTTCAGAATCAAACCCCATTCAGGTACTTAGAAACCTTCATAGAGACATTTGCTAGAAAATGGCTTACAGCCCAATCTTTGGGGCAAGAAATATGAAAAGTATGTTTTCCCAAGAAAATAATACATTTATTTCCAGATGTGACTGGAAAGACCAGAACTTATGATATAAAAGCTTACATTTATGCTGTTGCTTCATATACAAAGGAACACGGTGGTCATAGATTATGTAAATTCCAAACTTATGAACAGGAACTGTGTACAGTGCATGATAGGTTACATTTTCTTTATTGTTGTCCAACTCAGGTCCTTTGGAGAGAAAAAGAGATCACAGTGCTGACCAGGTAACTCAATAGGTTAAGTCAAGGTAACTGTTGAAAGGTTGAAAGATAACAGGATTAGGGAGGTTTTATTTTATGGCATCTTCTCTCATGGAGTTCTTAGCACTTTGGACAGTTCCTCTTTCCCCGACTTGGTGCAGCTGTTACGTGTCATTCACTAACCGGCTGTATTTAACTTGCCTACCAAGGTGGACTACTGGCCAGGGGAAGGGCCAATGGTAAGATCGAGGTACAATTCCTTGGACATTCTTTTCAAAGTACTGAAATGGCCTGTACCACCACACCCTGGCCAGGAGGTTCATCTGGGAAGCTTCTTTTAGCACCTAAGATAACAAAGAAAGGAAAATTCAGGTCAGGAAGAACAAGTAATTGTTCCAGCCCCTAAAGGAACATACACAATTTTTTCATAATCTTTCAATTCAGTTCAAATATCTTCCATATCAAAATTCAAAAAGGACCCTAGACCTGCCCCATGTCTACCCACATGTCCCATTTCGTACCCTCACCAACATCCGACACTGTGTACTAAATTAAATCTGCTAACCAGGCCACACTCTAGTAGAAAACAACCCCAATTTGGGGAGTATAAGGAGACTTGTGGTTAAGTAAACCTCGGGTTTATTCAATCTCGTCTATAAATAATACCTCACTGTTTCAGTTCTCTTCTATGATGGAAACAGACAGATATAACTAATGTCAGGTATTAAGCTGCTACGGAGAAGAGGGTAGGAATGAAAACCAAGCAACAGGTAGGCATAGCTTAGAAAGTATTCTTCAGGGACAATGAGAGTGTGATGATTGTTCTAGAAGGATGCAATCTCCTATGTCATTATGTAACACATTTCTTGTTCATGTTTGACTCTGATGTAGGTTAACATCACAAAAGACAATATCATTTTAGCTGACTAGCCCTGAGGAAAAGAGAAACTTAAGACATCTGTGGATCCTTTGCCCTCTTCCCCTGCCATGCCAGCAACACCAAGCCAGGAGCAATAAAATCAGAAGGGGGGGAAACTCACTTGCTGATTGGCCATGGTGTGGTACCACCAGAAGAGTCTCGTGGTGATGTAATAGGCCACCACCACATCCACAGTATAGTGGTCATGCGCCAACAGGATACAGAAGATTCCAACCACGCTGAGAAGCCAGCAGAGCCAGTGGTACCACCAGAGTCGTCGAGGGGAATCTGGAAAGTGTACAAATTTGCAATAGCTCCATTATTCAAGGACCACCAAGGGCACCCAATCACATCTTTGCTATGACTTCTCAATCTAATTACCTGGAGTCTCTCCTTCTGAAAACAGATTGCGTGGGCTGGCAAATCTAAGGGCTTTAGCTTATATGTAATGAAGGTTAGAATGGAGGCAGCTTTTATTTTATAAAGTAATTTTATCAGCAATAACAATTTATATTTGGTTATTGTATGATTCATATAGCCATAAATATAGTTACAAAGGACAAATAAGGGCAGGTTAATGCATTATGCTCCATAAAAACAAATAAATGAAAAATCTGTCTACTGACATTTAAGAAAATTTCCCTGTAAATAATTTGGGGTTAATGCTCTATACAAAAATCAATACCTTTTGGTCTTTAGATCTTCATATATGTACTAGGCAATTAATACTGATGCAACTGTCTTACTGTTTTCTAAACTCTGCAACCACATACTAATCTGAAAGTCTTTGAAATTTCCATTTCTCAAATACAAGTAAGAGAGAATCCAAATGCCCAGGAATTCTAGTCCAAGTGCATTCCCAAAGGCAGCGTAGTGTCAAATAAATACTTGTCTGTACTTCCATTTGGGAAGTCACCTGAGGGAGGCATCAGAATCTCTGTCCATAGGTTCAGGCCTTCCTACCTTGTATTCTCATGGACAGGCTGCAGAAGATCTTAAATTTTAGGCAAAAATGTTGTTTGAATGTGATCTACCCTCCCCACTCAGGGGAGAAAATTCAGGCTTTTACTGGATTCTCATGCAGTCCAAGAATCAGTCATTCATTCAAACAATATTTATTGAGCATCTACTGTGTGCCAGGACTGGAAGTGCTCTAGGTAGTGGGATCAATGAACAAAACAGGCAAAGGGTCTGCCATTGCAGGGTGACAACAAATAGTGCTACCACTCATTCTCCACACAATTTTATTAGTGTCCTTATATACCACCTGTTTTTACAACCTCTCTCATGAAGTAGTTATCGGTATCTCTTTCTAAATATAAGAAAACTGAGACTTATAGAGGCTAAGCGTTTTCCCCAAGGTCACAGAGCTAGTAAGCAGTAATACCACGATTCAAAATCAGAGTCTGTAACCCCTGTCTTCCAAGTTTCCCAGTATGGCACACTGCTTTATCTTTAAGGAGAAGGCTTAACCCCACTAGAGTATCAGCAGGGGGCAGGAATGCTTCCCCAGCAGCTGCTGACAACAGACCTGTTTGGTTCCCACTTTCCATGCCTGGTTACACGCCAGCATAAGAGCCGGAGGGTGCCCTGATAATTCTGAAGAGACAGTGTTAGAATTCACTCGATTTGGCCACATACTAAGTATAAGCAAAACACCTGCTCTTTGTTCTCTTGGTGTCCTGAAGAAGCACATCTCTTTCCCTGTGTTCCCTTAGTTTTTTAAGACCAAGACTGGGCTTTCACCCTTCAGTTCACCACCTGTCTCCTGTGCTCCCAGTTGATCCTGTTACCTACCGACTTTTTGTTAATCTCTCTCAGTTCCCTCCACTTCTCTTCACCCCCAATGCCGTCCTGGTAGTCAGGCCACTACACCTCTTCCTGGATTACAGCAGCAGCCAGTCCCCTAACTTCTCTCCTGGTCTCCAGTACTGCCCCTCCGCAATCCTGCAAACTGTTGCAAGGGTGATTTCTCCCTCTCTGAAGGTCAAGATGACACTGCCCCAACTGGTTATAACCTCTCACTGGGTGCTCCATCTCTATCAGAATGGAGGTTCAGCCTCATTTTCCTGGCTCAAAGCATGTTCCATGACCTGGTCCCTACTTACCAGTTCATTTTTCACTTCTCATTATTATCACTATGTTGAATGCCAACCACACTAAAGTTCTAGAAGGTGCACACAATCCCAAGACACCTCCAGACTATGTATGATGTGTGTCCCTCCTCTGTGGTACCAGCACCCTGGTTTTACTTATTGCTTTTTAAGGAAACTGCCTGTATAATGCTCATTGAGACTGTTTCAAATAGTAAAATACTGAGGACAGGTGAATTTCCTACAAGTAGAGAAAGGAATGAATAATCTGTGGTTCATTTATAGTACTAAAATACTAACAGCAATTAAAATGAACCAATCTCATGTGTCAAAAACCATTTGAGAGAAAAAAGTGACAGGTTATATATACAGCATGATACGATTTATGTAAAATTGAAAAACCCACAAAACAATGATACACAAGTACAAAAACATATAGGAAAATGGGAAGGGGAGGGGTAGAAAGGCTTTAACCATTTATTAATATTTTGTTTTTTTAAAGGATTATCTTAAACACATATGGTAAATACTAATATATATTAAATCTGAGCAGTATACAGGGCATCTTAATATTATTTTGTGTGTGTTTTGTAATAAAATATTTTAAATACACTTTTAAAAGGAAATTTCCCATTTAGTGCCTGCATCATTTAGTGTCCTTCAGCCCATGGTTTCTATGAAGGCAGAGCTGCCACTGACCCCCCACTGTGCCTTGAGCTTACAGCACAGTGCCAGGAGCTTGGAAAAAATGGCTGCTGAGTACACATACATGATCTACCATCATTCTACCAGGCCTGACACTGGATTTTTGTGTCCTTATGAGATTTCCATCTGGCTTCTTCCAGTAAAACTCCCCAGTACGACAGCTGAGACTTGAGTAAACGAGCCCTTCCCATCAAGAGAGCAGTTACTTCCTACCACAGATATTTCCCTGGGTGCTTTATCTGGCCGTGATGCTCAGCTGACGTGCTACCCTTGCTGAGGCCTCCAGTCTTGCTTCCGCAGACTTTTCAGAGACTGTGGGAAATGGCAGGTGAGGAAATGCTAAGGGCAGGATGTTTTAAACTTACACTCTTTGATAAATAAGTAAGTGAGTGTGAGCATGACCGTGTGGCCGCTGTACAAATAGTCCCCACACATGTTGTGAGCGCCAGTGATGGAAAGGCCACCGCCAGCAATGAGCTTCATTATTCTCCGCAGTTGGGCTTCCCAGTCTCCAAAAAGCTGGTGGGGAAAGAGAAAACAAGATTCATTATTTAGCCCGCAGGGAAGTGTGCTGTAGTTACTATTTATATGTGTATCAGCTTTGTGATCTTGTGATAAGAAACACATATTTGTTCTTTGTCCCTGTTCCTGGCATAGAACTTCTGCAACCTTTGGAATTTGCCAAAATATAAGACAGAAACAGGTGTCTTTTGTTATTCTGAACAAGGCTCTTTCAAGTGCTCCTGAGTTCAGGTTAATGAGGTGACTTTGGCAAAGCTGTTAAGGATGAGGGCTGCTTGCTGGGGAACCAAACAGGTGACCAGAGGGCTGGAACCTTCAGTTCCACTTGCCCCACCCCCAAGGAGGGGAGGGGGCTGAAGCTGAGTTAATCATCAACGACCAATGACTTAATCATCCTACATAATGAAGCCTCCACAAAAATACAAAAGGACAGGGGTTTGGAGAGCTTCCAGGCTGGAGAACATGCAGAAATATGGGGAGAGTGGCGGGTCCCAGAGAGGGCGTGGAAGCTCTACACCCATTCCTGGGCACCTTGTCCTATGCATCTCTTCTATCTTCCTGTTCCGAAGTTATATTCTTTTATAATACACTGGTGATCTGTTAAGTAAAATGTGTTTCTGAGTTCTGTAAGCAGCTTTAGCCAATCAATGGAACCTGACAAGGGGGTCATGGGAACTTCCAACTTACAGCTGGTGGGTCAGAAGCACAGGTGACAACGTGGACTTGTGACCAGTGTCTGAAGTTTGGAGACAGACAATGGGAGAGAGAGCCCTTAGCCAGTGGGATCTGACACTGTCTAGAGGGAGTGTCAGAACTGAGTTAAAAGAGTTGGAGAATTGCTTGGTGTAGGGGAAAAACCCCACACACAGGTCATAGAAGTGGTCAGTGTAGCTACTGAGAGTATAGGAGATACACAGGAGTGTTTACCCTTTACAAGTGTACTTTAGGACACATAACCCCCTCATCCCCCTCTCCCACCAAGAAAAGTTTACTAGGGTCATTGTTCTTTGGACAGTGCTGGAAGGAATATGGTCCTGGAGGTGAGGTATGTGGCTTCAGAATGGTCCTGAGATGTTAGCACTTTTTATATGACATTGGAGATGTCTGCCCAATTATTTTTACTACACTGACTGATTTACCACCACCACTGCCATTTTGAGGAAAATCTCTAGGAAAACATTAGAGATATAATTCACATAGTTGGTCTAGAGGACAACTGTTCTACTAACTTAGCTAAAGCAGCTAGGAGTTAGGGCAGTCAAAATCATTAATAATTTTTGGTATGTGACTTTTGGGGACCAAATTCGAAGAAGAGACTGAATAGGATATACCTTCAATCTTCTGAAATTATGTGGGTAGAATTGCATGGTTTCCTTTTTCTAAGAGTGAAAAATGCTTATAAATACATCTACCTGTCTCTTGATTTAGGTCTGAGCTGGATATTAGAGTAATAAATGACTTGAACAACTCACTTACTGCAACGTTTTCTGCTCTGTCAAATGAAATATGCGACTATCCTCATTCTATGTTTATCAGCACTCATTTAAATTCTGGTTAGCCAATTTTAATCACCATGATCCCTTCTCAACATTTAATTGATAATATTCCAGACTCTGGGAAATATTTCATTTTAATTTCTCTTTAAAATATTTATATAGACTTCTAGTTGATGATGGCAGGTTAAACACACTACACCGGGGATATGGATTTCCAAATGCATGGTATTAACGAATACCCAGCTCAATAGAAGAAAACAGATCTACAAAGCGGACTCAGCATCACAGAGTTAAAAAACCTGAAGGCGAACCAGGAACCCTAAAAGCTCCAGAGATTAAAAACAAGCCTCACACGAGGATCAAGAATCAGGGTTTCTCAAGAGTAGTATTGATAAACAAAAGGCTTTAGCAAAATGCCCCCAAATTCTGAGGGACAATGATTTCCAGCTTATAATTCTATACTTAGCCATATTATTAACTGAGCAGAAATGAAAGGATAAACTAAAGCCATTTTCATATATACAAGATTTCAAAATATTTACCATCTGTGTATTCCTTGGGAAATTACAGATACAAAGCAAAGGGGTAAACAGAAAAATAAAAAAGATAGGATAGGGTTGGATGCCAATGCAGGGAGAGCCAATGAGCTATGCAGCAGCCCTAGAAAGCAGACAGGCGGGGGGTCCGAGCTCTGGGCACCCTAAGGGAGACAACGCTGGCAGAACACCCGGTGCCTCTTACTGGATTCCAAGGAGGGTCATGTGGGAGTGAATAAGTACACAGAAAACTAATAAAGCAAAAAGCAAGGCAATCACTGACTCTACAGGAAACAAAGCATTGTACAGCAAAGGGAAAGTAATTACAGGAAACTACATGACGGCTATGAATAGTTTTTCCAAACTGTAAAAAAAACTTCTAAATCAAGAACAGGAAACTGCACTGGGAAGATGGACTAAGGAGCATGAGCTCCCGTGGTGGGCACCGGGAAGGAAGGGAAAGGCACAGACCCCCTGCCAGCCGCGGGGGTGCGGTGGGAAGACTGGAGCCCTGCCTTCGTAAGCTGATGTCCATGATGAGATAGCCTCTAGGAGAGCCCAGAAAGAAACAATATTACCATGTTCCTTTGAGATCTGAGAGTAAACACATACACACACAAGAACTCTGTAAGAGAAATTAAAGATCTGAGGGTAAGTACCACAAAATTCCACTGAAAGAGTTCAAAGGGAATAGGAAAGTGGGCTGGAGCAGGGTCAGGGTTCGGGGACTACTGGTTTCATAAAAAGTTGTGAAGAGCAATTTTATTCTTAAGTTTCATGCATGTATAATAAACATGATAAAAATATTTTTTAAAGTTTTAAAAGTTTGGTCCACTCCTGTTATAACAATTGATAACATAGAAAAAGAATAACAGAAAAAGGTGAGGATGCTCTTCATTTTACATAATTTCAAATCATCCTTCCAAAACTCCATCTGTGTTTTGAAAACTATGTAGCATACTCCCGGGCACCATCACCCCAGAATTTGTTTTCCCATTTTTGCAGGGAAATATTTGTAGGGAAACAGTATGTGTAGTGGGGAGGGAGGGAGAAATTATGAGGTAAACATGGCACTGAAGAAAAACAGCCATAAATTAATGCTGCATTTTTTATAAGTGCTCTTAAAACACCTAAACTTTCTTTTAAAAATATCTTTCCACATTTGTCACACCCCTGGCAGAGGGCAGGTCTCTTACAGCTTGGTGAGGAATGGAATAAGATGGATAGTTACAGCTACACAGACAATTCTAATTATGCTTAAAAAAGCAAACAAATTAAAAGACAAATTACAAAACAATGGTAGGAATATATTAACATCTTTATCCTGTACCCAGCAAATCAAGGGAGTAAGAACAATTTTGGGAAGAAAATGTATCAAAGGACAAAGGATATGACAAGCCTGAGGCACAAACTCTGTCAAACAAGTAGCAATAAAAATTAACATTAGGAAGTGGAGGAGCCAAGATGGCAGTGTGAGTAGGACAGCAGAAATCTCCTCCCAAAACCATATATATCTTTGAAAATACAACTATTCCTAAAAGAGAGACCAGACGATATAGGACAACAGCCAGGCTACATCTACACCTGCGAGAACCCAGCGCCTCATGAAGGGCGTAAGATACAAGCTCCAGCCCGGGGGGACCCGAGCGCCCCTCCCCCCAGTTCCCGGCAGGAGGAGAGGAGTTGGAGCCTGGAGGGAGAGGGAGCCCAGGACTGCTAAATAGCCAGCCCTAGCCTTCCGCACTGGGTGCACAGACAGTGTGTGGGGTGCTGGATGCTAGGGACATGGAACAGCAAAACCTGTGAGTGGGTTCGCACAGCTGGTGCCCCTGGGACAAAAGAAAAGAGAGTGCTTTTTGAACGTCTTAAAGGGACAGGGACCCCACAGCTGGACGGAGGCATCCCGGGACACTTAGCCCAGCAGCTGGGAATCCTGGGGAACTCTGGGCGCACTAACCCCCGGGGCGGCAGGGCAGCTCTGAGGCCCCTCACGGTAATAAACAGCCTCCTGACCGTCCCCCTCTGGCGCACCCCACCATAGCATAGCAGCAGCCTGAAAGTGGCCACGCCCACAGCAACCACGCAGAGCTTACTCCAGAGTGGCTTGGCCAGACTCAGAGACCCCATCTGTGTGCACAAGCTGCTAGGGGTTGCCATTATCCCAGGAAAGGAAGGCCAGGAGCAAGTGGAAGGGGACTTTGTTCTCCCAGCTGACACATGCGCTAACTGCCTACGACTACCAATGCTATTGCCATGAAAAGGCAGAAGAATTTGATCCAGACCAGAATCACACAGACATCCTCCCCTGAGAGGGAACCTGAGGAGATAGATTTAACCAATCTTCCTGAAAAAGAATTCAAAATAAAGGTCATAACCATGCTGATGGACTTGCAGAGAAATAGGCAAGAGCTAAGGAGGGAGAATACAGATATAAAACAATCTATGGAAGAACTTAAAAGCAGAATGGACAAGATGCAAGAGGCCATTAATGGAAAAGAAACCAGAGAACAGGAGTGGAGAGAAGCTGACACAGAGAGAGATAAAAGGATCTCCAGGAATGAAAGAATATTAAGAGAACTGTGTGACCAATCAAAATGGAACAATATCCACATTATAGGGGTACCAGAAGAAGAAGAGAGAGAAAAAGGGATAGAAAGTGTCTTTGAAGAAATAATTCCTGAAAACTTCCCCAAACTAAGGGGAGGGAATAGCCTCTCAGACTACAGAAGCACATAGAACTCCCAACACAAGGGACCCAAGGAGGACAACATCAAGACACATAATAATTAAAATGGAAAAGATCAAAGACAAGGACAGAGTTTTAAAGGCAGTCAGAGAGAGAAAAAAGGTCACCTAAGAAAGAAAGCCCATCAGGTTATCATCAGACTTCTCAATAGAAACCTTACAGGCCAGAAGAGAATGGCGTGATATATTTAATGCAATAAAACAGAAGGGCCTTGAACCAAGAATACTGTATCCAGTATGATTATAATTTAAACACAAAGGAGCGATTAAACAATTCCCAGACAAGCAAAAGTTGAGGGAATTTACCTCACACAAATGACCTCTACAGGGTATTTTAGAGGGACTGCTCTAGACGGAAGCACTCCTAAGGCTAAACAGATGTCATCAGAGAAAATAAAATCACAGCAAAGAAAGCGGAACAATCAAATACTAACTAAAGGCAAAAAATAAAATCAACTACCCACAAAAGCATGGAGGAGGAAGAATAAGAAGGGAGAGAAATAAAGAATCACCAGACAGTGTTTATAACAGCTCAATAAGTGAGTTAAGTTAGACAGTAAGATACTAAAGAAGCTAACCTTGAACCTTTGGTAACCACGAACCTAACGCCTGCAATAGCAATAGTACATATCTTTCAATAATCACCCTAAATGTAAATGAATGGAATGCACCAATCAAAAGACACAGAGTAACAGAATGGATAAAAAAGCAAGACCCATCTATATGATACTTACAAGAGACTCACCTCAAACACAAAGACATGCACAGACTAAAAGTCAAGAGATGGAAAAAGATATTCCATTCCATGCAAACAACAAGAAGAAAAAAGCAGGTGTTGCAGTACTAGTATTGGACAAAATAGACTTCAAAACAAAGAAAGTAAGAGATAAAGAAGGACATTATATAACAATAAAGGGGTCAATCCAACAAGAGGATATAACCATTATAAATATATATGCACTGAATATAAGAGCATCAACATATGTGAAACAAATACTAACAGAATTAAGAGAGGAAATAGAAGACAATGCATTTATTTTAGAAGACTTCAACACACCACTCACTCCAAAGGACAAATCCTCCAGAAAGAAAATAAGTAAGGACACAGAGGCACTGAACAACACACTAGAACAGATGGACCTAATAGACATCTATAGAACTCTACACCCAAAAGCAACAGGATACACATTCTTCCCAAGTGCACATGGAACATTCCCCAAAATAGACCACATACTAGGCCCACAAACAGAGCCTCAGTAAATTCAAAAAGATTGAAATTCTACCAACCAACATCTCAGATCATAAAGGTATAAAACTAGAAATAAATTGTACAAAGAAAGTAAAAAAGGCTCATAAACACATGGAGGCTTAACAAAATGCTCCTAAATAATCAATGGATCAATGACCAAATCAAAATAGAGATCAAGCAATATATGAAAACAAATAGCAACAACAACACAAAGCCCCAACTTCTGTGGGACTCAGCGAAAGCAGTTCTAAGAGGAAAGTATATAGCAATCCAGGCATATTTAAAGAAGGAGGACCAATCCCAAAGGAATAGTCTAAAGAGGCAATTATTGAAAATAGAAAAAGAAGAACAAATGAGGCCTAAAATCAGCAGGAGGGACATAATAAAGATCAGAAAAGAAATAAAATTGAGAAGAATAAAACAATAGAAAAAAATCAATGAAAACAAGAGCTGGTTCTTTGAGAAAATAAACAAAATAGATAAGCCCCTAGCCAGACTTATAAAAAGAAAAAGAGAATTTACACACATCAACAGAATCAGAAATGAGAAAGGAAAAATCACGATGGACCCCACAGAAATACAAAGAATTATTAGAGAATACTATAAAAATCTATATGCTAACAAGCTGGAAAACCTAGAAGAAATGGACAACTTCCTAGAAAAACACAACCTTCCAAGACTGACCAAAGAAGAAACAGAAAATCTAAACAGACCAATTACCAGCAAAGAAATTGAATTGGTAATCAAAAAACAACCCAAGAGCAAAACTCCCAGGCCAGATGGATTTACCGTGGAGTTTAATCAGACAACACACAGAGAAGATATAATACTCATTCTCCTTAAAGTTTTCCAAAAAATAGAACAAGAGGGAATACTTCCAGACTCATTATATTAAGCCAGCATCACCCTAGTATCAAAACTAGGCAAAGACCCCACCAAAAAAGGAAATTACAGACCAGTATCCCTGATGAACATAGATGCAAAAATACTCAGCAAAATATTAGCAAAGTGAATTCAAAAGTACATCAAGAGGATCATACAACATGATCAAGTGGGATTAATCTCAGGGATGCAAGGATGGTACAACATTCAAAAATCCATCAACATCATCCACCACATCAACAAAAAAAAGGACAAAAATAACATGATCATCTCCATAGATGCTGAAAAAGCATTCAACAAAATTCAACATCCATTCATGATAAAAAATTGCAACAAAATGGGTATAGAGGGTAAGTACCTCAACATAATAAAGGCCATATATGAAAAACACATAGCCAACATCATACTGAACAACGAGAGGCTGAATGCTTTTCCTCTAAGATCAGAAACAAGACAGGGGGCCCACTCTCCCCACTGTTATTCAACGTAGTACTGGAGGTCCTAGCCACAGCAATTAGACAAAACAAAGAAATACAAGGAATCCAGATTGGTAAAGAAGAAGTCAAATTGTCACTATTTGCAGATGACATGATATTGTACATAAAAAACCCTAAAGACTCCACTCCAAAACTACTAGAACTGATATCGGAATACAGCAAAGTTGCAGGATACAAAATTAATACACAGAAATCTGAGGCTTTCCTATACACTAACAATGAACTAGTAGAAAGAGAAACCAGGAAAACAATTCCATTCACAACTGCATCAAAAAGAATATGATACCTAGGAATAAACCTAACCAAGGAAGTGAAAGACCTATACCCCGAAAACTACAAGACATTCTTAAGATAAATTAAAGAGGACACTAACCAATGGAAACTCATCCCATGCTCTTGGCTAAGAAGAATTAATATTGTCAAAATGGCCATCCTGCCCAAAGCAATCTACAGATTTAATGCAATACCTATCAAATTACCAACAACATTCTTCAATGAACTGGAACAAATAGTTCTAAAATTCATATGGAACCTCCAAAGACCCCGAATACCCAAAGCAATCCTGAGGAGGAAGAATAAAGTGGGAGGGATCTCGCTCCCCAACTTCAAGCTCTACTACAAAGCCACAGTAATTAAGATAATTTGGTACTGGCACAAGAACACAGCCACAGACCAGTGGAACAGAAGAGACTCCAGACATTAACCCAAACATATATGGTCAATTAATACATGATAAAGGAGCCATGGACATACAATGGGGAAAAGACGGTCTCTTCAACAGCTGGTGTTGGCAAAACTGGACAGCTAAATGTAAGAGAATGAAACTGGATCATTGTCTAACCCCATACACAAAAGTAAATTCGAAATGGATCAAAGACCTGAATGTAAGCCATGAAACCATAAAACTCTTAGAAAAAAACATAGGTAAAAATCTCTTGGACATATACATGAGTGACTTCTTCATGAACATATCTCCCTCAGCAAGGGAAACAAAAACAAAAATTAACGAGTGGGACTATATCAAGCTGAAAATCTTCTCTACAGCAAAGGACACCATCAGAAGAACAAAAAGACATCCTACAGTATGGGAGAATATATTCATAAATGACAGATTCGATAAAGGGTTGACATCCAAAATATATAAAGAGCTCACGCACCTCAACAAACAAAAAGCGAATAATCCAATTAAAAAATGGGCAGAGGAGCTGAACAGAGTTCTCCAAAGAAGAAATTCAGATGGCCAACAGACACATGAAAAGATGCTCCACATTGCTAGTCATCAGAGAAATGCAAATTAAAACCACAATGAGATATCACCTCACACCAGTAAGGATCGCCACCATCGAAAAGACAAACAAATGTTGGCGAGGTTGTGGAAAAAGGGGAACCCTCCTACACTGCTGGTGGGAATGTAAATTAGTTCAACCATTGTGGAAAGCACTATGGAGGTTCCTCAAAAAACTAAAAATAGAAATACCATTTGAATCAGTAATTCCATTCTTAGAAATTCACCCTAAGAATGCAGGAGCCCAGTTTGAAAAAGGCATATACATCCCAGTGTTTATTGCAGCACTATTTACAATAGCCAAGAAATGGAAGCAACCTCAGTGTCCATCAGGAGATGAATGGATAAAGAAGATGTGGTACATATATACAATGGAATATTATTCAGCCATAAGAAGAAAACAAATCCTACCATTTGCAACAACATGGATGGAGCTAGAGGGTATTATGCTCAGTGAAATAAGCCAGGTGGAGAAAGACAAGTACCAAATGATTTCACTCATGTGGAATATAAGAACAAAGGAAAAACTGAAGGAACAAAACAGCAGCAGAATCACAGAACTCAAGAAAGGACTAACAGTTACCAAAGGGAAAGAGACTGGGGAGGATAGGTGGGAAGGGAGGGATAAGGGGGTTGGAAAAAGAAAGGGGGCATTATGATTAGCATGTATAATGTGGGGAGGGATGTGCAACACAGAGAAGACAAGTAGATTCTATAGCATCTTACTACGCTGATGGACAGTGACTAATGGGGTATGTGGGGGAGACTTGATGAAGGAGGGTGTCTAATAAACATAATGTTCCTCATGTAATTGTAGATTAATGATACCAAAATAAAAAAAAATTAACATTAACAGGAGCTCATTTTTTCCCATATCAGACTGACAAAACTGAAAAAAAGGGCCAATGGTGGAGCAGGTAAAATGTCACATTCTTCTCAAACAGGCCCTCTGGGTGAGGGTCGGGGTGGGGGCTTGGGGTGTGAATGGAGCAGCCAGCAGGGCAGGGAGGAGGCAGCAGCAACCCCAGCCTCAGAAGCAGACAGGCTGGGCTAAAACCATGGGCCTTCCACCAATGAGCTGTGTGACCCGCTGAACCACTGTGAGCCTCAATTTCCTTACCTACAGCTTGGGGAGTAATGAATTTATTACAGCTGGCAAAATTTGCTGCAAAAAATTTGCCAGTATTGATCAGCAATCTAGAGAGCCATAACCTCAAATTTAGTTACATTGCTTCCAGGAGTCTGTCTCAAGGAAATGACCCCAAATATGAAGGAAAACTTGGTATACAACTATCCCCCTGCAACATCATTTATAAAAACAACAATCTGCAAACAAGCTAGGTAGGAACGGCCAAATAGCTGCCTCTTTGCTATGCAAAGTGTGAGCCAGAGACACACGGGTGACACCAGAAGCCTGTGTAAATACACTCTCTGGACATAGTGAACCAGAATCTGAGGTGGTTCAAATGCACTGAGCTAGGCTATAACTGCTTAGTACAATATTAAAAAAATAAGTTTCCAATGATTGTGTAGTAAGTTTGCATCATAAATATTTTCTTCTATTAAGAGGAAACAAAACAAAATGGTATAATTATGTTTTAAAAAAATATGTTCAGAAAAAGTCTAGAATGTACACACCACATATTAACAAGGTTTGCATGGAAATTGGTAGGATTTCTCCCAGTCTCTGTCCCAAGGGGACTTCCATTCTTGCTTCTTGGGCTAGAAAGAGAGGGATTCTCCTGGAGTTCTGCAGTTCTGGGATTTAGGTTGCCTTTGAGTGGAGGCAAAGATATGTGAGGAAAAAACAGAAGACTCATGGCTGGATCTTCGATACTTCTCATTTTAGTTCCCTTCCCCAGTCTGCCTGCTACCATTTTTCAGATTTCTCACATTGTTGCTTCATACATTCTGCCCAACGTTTCCTGGTTGCGTTCAGTGGGAAAGAGGATGCAGGGTCCTTACTCCCTGTAACTGCAACTGTAACCTCCCCATCAGCACGCTTTTAAATGTTTACTTTTGAAAGCAGAGATGTGGTAGGGAGGGGGGCATTCACATAAACACTTTCTCAGTGGACACTACAAAGCTTTTTCCTATGTATACCACTATGTGAATTATGGTCTTCCAGGATCACAGAAAAATCAGTTTTCTGAAAAAATAAAGCAGCTTTCTTCAACTTCTAATAAATGGCCAAGAAATTACGTAACTTGCCAAATCACTTCAGCAATAACAAAGCATGGAAAGAAACAGAGAGCAGAAGGCGGGAAAGGCTTCTGAATGAGGCTGACGGCTCCAGAGGAGTTGGAACCAGTGAGCTTTTGGTTATTAAAACAGGTTTCCCCAAGCATTTTGTCAGCGCTGAATTACGCCAGGCTCTGGTGATAGTCTGTTCACCATCATTCATTCTGCCAATGGCCTTGTGCACTTGCTTTTTCTCTTAACTGCATTTGAAGCGTACCGTCCTTCGAAAAGCTTTACCACCCCCACCCAGACCCCGCCCCGTATCGGCGGGAGAGAGAGAACCTGGAACCACAGCTCATCAAACAATATTGCATACATCAACGGCCTTGGTGTAACTTTGATGAAGGGTGGAAAGTGAGTGCTAAAGAGCTGAAATGCTTTCTAACCACTGTTTCATCTTACAGCACCTCTGAAAAACCAGCAAGGCAGGTCCTAATGTCATCGTGGGTCCCCTGGTTGTTCAGTGTTGGAGCTGGGACTGGGACCCAAGTTCTCTGACTCCACATACGTTTTATCGGCAAAGCCATATGCTGCCTACCACGCCAGGCCCTCACAAGCTTGCATAAACCAGGAACTAGATACACATAAAGTAATTTTCCTTGAGCAACCATCCTACCTCACAGACCCATCCTATTCTAAGACCATAAACAGCCAGGGTTCTCAAAGTACTCATTCATTCACTCATTCAAAGACTCCACCTACTAACGAGGGCAAATAATTTTTTATCTTGCTCCTAAGAACTGTATTCCTCTAAAACAGAAAACATGCTATCATCCATGACACTCCAAGGACGCTTCTCTGAAACACCCAGACCACAGATCAGACCTGCTGAGGGAAATGGGTGTCAGGGAGGTCCATGACATCCCTGTCAATGCATACCTGCCACTGAGCAGTCTGCCTCTGAGAACCACACGCTCCATGCTATGGTTTCCTCCTTAACCACAACTCCGCACGTGACAAAGGCCAAAACTAGCACAGCTCTGCCACTTCCTGAAATTCACCTGGCATGTAGCCCTCCTAACCATTGATGGATACTTAGGAATTACACTGAGCTATGCAAATGTCCTTTGGCATGACCTTGAAGCCCCCATGGGGAAGGTAGTGTGCATACTGGTTTGATGAATGCTTTAGATTTCACAGCAGCACTAAGGAACTCTAAAGTGCCCCTTAGAATTTCTCACACCTTTCTTCTATTACTTGACTGGGCAGTTAAAAACAAGGAGTAGTAGGGTGGTTTTACATAATAACACATTACCTTTTGTTTATTTGGAAATTGCAACTTTTAACAGAGTTTTCCCATCATTATCTCATTGTATCCTCATAAGGTAATCAGGTGGTAAGTGCAGATATCCTGAGGTCCGTTTTACAGAGGAGCAAATAAACAGAGATGCTCTGTTTCACACAGTGACTCAGTTGGGATGAGATCCAATGCCTCACCTCTCACCTAAACAATCTTGCCTTTGGGTCCCTGGGAAGAGCCTATTGTTGCAAACATCTCCCCAGACAACAAATTGCTGCACGATGTCTCCAGGTTCATTTTTTTTCGTTGTTAAAATGAAATTTAATCCATTTTACATATGCCATTTAAATAGAGTTGCATAGCTGAAGCCATATTTATTCATTATTCACTGAAGATCTATTTTTCTTGTGTTTTTCCCATTTAAATCAAACTTCCTCATTTCTACACAAGCTGTTTTTGCGGAAAGCATTCACAAACAAATTGTACATTTTCTGCCTTCCTAAACAAAGTGTTTTCAATTTGATTTTAACTCCTTGTTTTACACTATCCTATGTGGGAGGGATGCTCCAAACATTAAGTTACTTTCACTGGAACGACAATAAGCCTAATCCAACCCCAAGCCCCCATGTTGGGGTAAGCATCTGGGTGGCTCTGGATGAACTACCTACTCAATCCAACTTCAGTTTCCTCATCTGCACAATGGCAAGAACAGCACTTTCTCATACTCAACCCTCACCAACCAAGCAAGATAATGTTTGTAAAAGTAATTGCTGAAATGAATAGAGTGCTATGCAAATTTAAAGCAGCATTACAGTTACCATGTTAGGTCAATCTTGGGGCAGGAGGCGTGTTCTTAAATGAAAACTCAATGCCTGGCACCCAACAAGTGAAATTTGGATGGTTCCCCTTAAATACACAGCCCTCACAGATGCTTATTCATGATCCAAGGAGACTTTTTTGAATTCTTCCTCCAGAAAGTGACTGCTTCCCTCCTGGAAAGATTTAGTTTCATCCATGAATATTATAAGCATCTCAACTGATCTGAAGTAGAGATTTCACCATGCACATCTGTTTAGAATTCATATACACAACTTTTAAAAAGACTTTTCTCTCCATTCAGTTCCGAAGGATTTGGTTCTCTGTATTTCTTCATTATCAAAAATGTCCATCAACTCCTCTACTAGGCAGGTTTTTTGGGAGAGATGGGAGTCATCTCTAAGTAATTATCTGTAGCAGTAATCCCCAACCAGCTTCTCTTTCCCTCAGTAAAAATGTTCAAATTTTTCATGGCCTCTAGTAAGGAGACTTATCAAAGGCTTCATAAAATCTTAAACAAAAGTCAGGTATGGGTATTCATTCACCCATATTCTTATCCGTTACGTAAGAAATCCAGTATTTCAGTTAGACAAGATTTTCCTTTAACAAAATTACATTTGCTTCATGTGTTGAGAGATCTTTTAGCCTACCCTGGTCATGAAGTGAAAATTGAAGGAAAATTTCCCTCATATTTTTGTTTTGAAAATTTCTAAATTTAAATAACAGTATAATGAACCCCTACAGACTTTTCACTTAGACTCTTCAGTTATCAGTATTTTGACAATCTGCTTCTCCTTTCTCTCTCTTTTTTCCTGGACCATTTGACAATAAGTTGAATACATTATGACACTTCAGCCCTTAATGTAAAAACAAGGGCATTTTCTTCTATAATCACTTTATGAAATTTAACAATGATACAATACTATCAGAGTTAACAGACATCTTTATTCAGGCTTCCCAACAGTCTCAGCAACACCTTTATAGCTTTTTCCCTCCCAATCTAGGATCCAATCAGAGAAATACATACTGAGGTTACTTGTCAGAGTCTTAATTTCTCTTAGTCTAATATAGTTTCTCAGCATTTTTTCATGTCATCAACATTTTTGGTTTCTTTTTAGAATGCCCCTCAATTTGGTTTTATCTGACTATTTCTTTATGTTTAAGTTAAGGTTCAATGTATTGGCAGAAATATTACAAGAATGTGTCTTTCTCAATGTGTCATATCAACAAACATCTGCTATTGGTTTGGTCACTTAGCTCTTGGTTTTGGTTTGGTCACATTCACCTTTGCTCCTTATCTAATTATCAAGTAATTTGTGATTTTTTAAAATTATGTAAATATTACTGCCCCCAACCTTTCACCCAGTGGCTTTTGCATCCACTGATGACTACTGCTTGAATTGTTACTACAGTGGTTATAAGTGGTGAATTTCTATTTCTAGTATTTCTTTTACATCTATTGACATTTTGCTCCCTAATGCTACATTAAAAATTTTTTTTATTAATATATTACAATCAGTTGCTGTCATTATTTCACTGTGATGAAGACCCACTGGCCTACAGTGTCTGGAAAGCTCTGGCATGCTTCCTCAGGATGAAAGTCTTTTTGTGCATCCATCTGCCTGCAGTCTGACACAAAGGGCAATGTCTCATGTACAGCTGTACAACATCACCTCTGAGGCCCTCTGGAAATCCCCAGGGAATGCTTTCTGCCCCTAGTGCCTCTTCACACCAGATGACTGTTGCCACACAGAAAATCTCTGTCACCTTCCCATTGTGTCCCAAACACAGCCCTCTCAGCTCTGGTGTAGACCTTCCTCACCTCTGGTTCAGACAAGCATTCAAAAGCAGCCTCACCTATCTATCCAATGTGAAGTACCAAGAACATGGCCACTTAACACCATTAGTGCCTGTGAAACACTAAGCAGGTCAAGTATCTCTGAACAGCTGCAACTTCTTCCCACTCACTGTTGTGAGAAGAAAATGGAAACAAAATCTTTACAGTCAAAGCTGGCACACACCACTTCATTCGGCAGCACTCTAAGTCTACCTGCTTCCCTTCCTCCCGAACAGCTTACTTTCTGTGTCACTGCAGAGACAGAAGTGATCACATATTACTTCCTGCTAAAACCTTGCCGGGCTTCCCATGGCCAAATCCCTTAGACAAAGCCCACACTCCTCAGAAGCGTGACGAGACCCCTTTGAACCTGCCCACACTTTGCCTCTCTGGCTCTCTCTCCGGGCATGGGCTCATGGGATGACCCACCCAGCCATATCTAACTTCACCTGCTCCCCCACACTCCCTTTCTCACCCTCTCTGTTTTCTCCACTTGGCAAACTCCTACTTGAGACTTGGCTCTGCCGGCACCTCCTCAGGGTGGCTGGCCAGCACTCCTGGAGCGGTTTGCCACATTCCTCTACATTTCCATGGCAACTGGGCTCCACATGCCTCTTACAGGGAGGGCTGAATAAGTCAGAGAGTGAGCTGTTGGGTTACTGCCCATCACAGCCGCTGGATGCCCATTTGTGAAAGCAGAGGATGCTCGTCTTACACGTCTGTGTATCCTCTAATGTACCCTACACGGGACATGCTCTCTCAAAATGTTTGTTTAGGAAATAATCAACCTGCTGGTTTATCAAAACAAGTCACATCTACAATCTCCCTGACTCATAATCTGGGAGAGTGTGAGTCTGCCTGGTGACTTCCCTTAAGTAACAAAACCATTTGGAAAGTTCAAGGTTTATAAAGTCATGTAAAAATGCAAATATCAAATGTTAACTATAAGGAAACAGGAATATATACAGAACGCATGATTGTAAATATATAAGCAAAATATGCAAAGAGGCTTAATAAATATACTGAAATAGCAACAGCAGATAAGGTCATGAGTGACTAAAAACTTTCTTTTTTTTTTTCAATGTATCTATAATGAATGGGGAGTTTCTTGAAAGGGGAAATATGAACCTTCTTTTTTTTAATGAGAGAAATGATTTAGTGCATTCCTATAGTGCATTCCTATTTTTTCTATCTTTGAAAAAGGAGGAGGGCTGTGCAGAGAGAAGTGGGAAAGTGAAGAAGAGACTTGGGATGGGGAAGGTTCCTGGAAATTATACGTAAGAAATAGGAAAACATGAGAATGAACAAAAAGAAAAATTACACTGACAGGAAGAAATGGAGGCATGCAGAAAATTAGGTAAAAATCAAAGCACTGACGATTTGCATTCCACACAATTCAGCAGGCTGACATGAAGCTATTTTGGTAATGGAACACAAGCCATATCTGAACTAGTGATAAGGTTAGCAGGGGCTAATCAGAATATCAAAACTTGTCAACATGGAAGGCAGCTTAGAACACTCAAGCTGCTATCTGAGAATGTAAGAAAGAACTAAAAATGGCTAAAAAAAAACCCTAGAGACTCACTGTCTTTTGCCAGTGAGAATTCATGCCAGCAGAGAGAGCCTTTAGGCTGATGACTGCCTTATCACGTTAGCAACAAATTAAGGAAGGTGCTTTGAGCTTTCTAATCTGTGCAGTACAGAAAACGTGACTGTGGCATAAGAGAATACGAAGGCCTATCTGTTATTAAACTTGTATTCTATTGTTTCACTGAACAATTAGCCACCCAAACGTGGCCTTTGTCCAACAGTGGTCTACTGCCTAGTGTGTTGGGGAAAACAAAAACAAAAAATAAAACACGTCTTTCAAGTTCAAGGGAATCACTGCACTGAAAACACGTCAGATTCATGCGTTAGCCAGCTAAGTACCTGTGCTGTAACATAACTCTTTCTGAGGTTTTCAAATCCAAGGTCACCATGGAGACCACAGCACAGAACCCAACACACATCTCACTTTAGTGCTTAGTCACTAGGTTAACTAATGCGGTGATTAGAACAGAGCTGAAAACAGTATGTTATTTCCTCTCTTCCATTAACCTTAGGCTGGCTGTTTCTGGGGCCCTGCGTAGGTTTTTTTTTTTTTTCTCTTTTGGGAGTTTGCTAAAACAGGAAAAAACTTTATTACAGAAAGCTTAGACCACCACAGAATTCTCAAATGTTTCTGCTTTTTCTTTTAATATTGGAACAAGACGATGAGAGGTTGTTTTCAGGCTTGTGCATGTGCTCCTTGGAGAAAAGCTGGGATGAGATAAACAGAGGTTAATCAAGGTATCAAAAACCTGGCAGCTTCTAGGGTAATCCTGACGCACGCATCCCCTGGAATACGGGACAAATGCTCCCCTGAAATTGCCAATCTAGGAACTGAACTCCTTTTCCGGATTTCCTGATGGTCTATCTTCACCGCAGTGGCATTTGAGGGGAGGCCTACTTTTCTTTCTCACTAATCATTTCACATGCTGACTGCTCCTCCCAGCTATTAGTTTTTGCAAAGTGAAGAGTACACTGCCATCAAACGAATGAACAATAGAACAATTTTCAAAATTACTACTGCATACTTATCGGAACATTTGTCTTGGAAGCTACACATTTTGAGTATTAGCATTAAGCATACTAATTACAGAGTTTACTATGATGGTAGTACCAAGTTTAAGTTCAGAGGACTATGCTATATAGAAAGCTGTATTCTGAAGCTCTACTCTCTTCCCATGTAGTTTAATGATGACTGATTAACTGAAAGACTATCCTATCCACCAACCGATAGGCCTTATACAGTGTCTCACATCGGGAATATCCCTTTCTTCCATATCCACAGCTCTAACACCATCCAGACTATATGAATCACAAACATTTAATTTCTAGCTCTGGTTTTTGTCTCTCTTCATACCTATCTAGCTAACTGTCCTGGCCACTACCACTTAGATACCTCACAAGTACCTCAAGCTCTACTTGTCTAATCTAAAGTTGTCAGCTGGCTTCCCCTCTTTACCTTATAATTATCCTAGAGGTGAAATCCAGTCACCTTTGAAATCTTTCCTTTCTCTCCTCATTCCCTACCTCAAACTCATTATCAAGTTCTATTGATTCATCCACTTCAATACTGCTCCAGTCTGTCCCCTCCTTTCCATTCCCAGGACTAATGGCTCAGCTTAAGGCCCTCATTACAGCATTTTACACATTTATTATATAAGGCACAGCTTTCAACTAGGTGATTTTAGAGGGCTTTCCACAAAGGCCGGGCTTGACATCTCCCTTGCTCACCCCCCACACTAGCTCCTAACACACATGGGTGCTTAATGCTTCACTGTTCAATACACTTGCATGGGCCAAGCAAGCAGGGGTGAAGTGGAATGATGATACCAAGTTCTCTTCTTATTTCTATGTAGCATTTTACATCGACAGAGCCTCTACAGCTCTGCCTTCTCTTACTCTCATACCTCCTTAAGACAGGTGTACAAAGTGTTATTAGCCCTGTTCTGCCAATATATTAGTTAAGGATCTGAGAAGTTAAAAGCGACGGCCACACAGCTAATAAATGCTTGGGCAAGATCATCCTGACTCTGACCTCTGTGTCGTTTGTACTACTAGGTACATTTGTGTTTTTTACAGGGTAGTTAAGCTCCCTTGCTATGCAGTGGTTCACAGGAGGTTGCTCAAGATTCGGTGGCAAGGACATAGAGACACTCAAATAGAACATTCGATGGGATGACTTTTGGTGAGTCTCCTTCCCATGCTGACTAACCTAGGCCTGGGCATGACTCTAAAGGAGGTACAGCTGTTCTCCGGAATCTCTCTTTCCCCTTCTGACACTGTTCCCCAAGGCAGCGTTCTAATCCTGGACTGACCACTGAATCTCTTAGGGTTGATCTGATACCCACCCAAGTAGTAGCACTAAACTTTGAAGGCTTTTTTCCAAATTTTCTGTCTAGCTTCAGAAATCATTCTCTTTTACCTGCAAAGTGATTTTGCCAAACAAGTTAAAACTGAATTGAATGGAGTCTCCAGGGCTAACTTTCTATTTAGAGGAAATATGGAGAAGAAAGGATGGAGTTAATTGATGCTATGAAGAAACAAACAGATAAACCCAGACTGTGGGCTATGTAGAACAACTGATCTGATCTCTAGAAATTACTGATGGGACTTTAAAAAAAAAAAAAGGAGAAAGGGTTGCTCTAGAATTAAGAGACTTAAGAGACAGAATAAATGTAAAGACTTTGTATCTTAATTTTTACAAACTAACTGTTAGAAAAAAAAAGGCATGTTTAAGACAGACAAGATATTCCTTGAACTGGTAACTGCTGATATCAAATAATTACTGTTAATTGTGTTGAAAGTACCAACAACCTTAGAGTTACACAATAAAATGTCCAAAATTTTTAGATGCATATTGAAGTATATATAGTAATGAAATGACATTATATGGGGTTTGTTTTAAAATATTTCAAAAAGAAAAAAAAGATGAAGCAAATACAGCAAATCTTGATATTTACTGAATCTGGGTTGGTTCCTTCTACAAGTCTATCTACTTTGGGATACACTTGAAAATTTTCAGAAAAGAAAATTGTTTTCTGAATTCTTTCTTCCAAAAGCCCTGTTCTACAAAAGAAGTAATTTGTTTTCATGTGTTTTAACTAATACATTTTGCTAAGGTGTACTAATGTTTCACCCCCTGCTATATACTCTAAAGATTCCTATTTCCAGAAGACCACCACAGAATGATGGCCCTAGTTGGAATTTCTGGCAACACAATAAATGAGTGACACGTTAAGGTTTGCTTTTTGGGTACAGTTCCTGCCATGACCTCTGCCTTTATCAAGAAAACCCACAAGCTATTTTTAGCCATGGAATCTTGGTTAAACACGGTGATGACTCCAGCCAATTCTGTAAGTGCTAATGCGACCTGAGCTGGGATTTGCTAGCAAGTGTGGACCTAAGAGGAAACAGGGCTAGAAAGAAAGCAGACAGCAAGGCTATGCAGCACGGCCCCTTGATACTGGATCCATCTTCCCCAATGTGTGCTTGGCCAGATCACACATCTTCCTAAACTGGCTACCTAAAGTACCTGAATTGGTAGAGAAATTCCCAGTGCACAGACAGACTTTTTAAGGAATTGAGCTACACCTTAGGTGGATGTCCTAAACTATGAGCCTCCTACTGAGAATGCACTGCAGTAAGTCATCCTCCTGGCAAGAGTCTACATCACTGGATCCTCAGTGATGATAAATGTTTCCTATCACACAGGAGCTGCAGGCAAAGCCTTGAGAGCTTTGGAGGTTGAAGGAGATGTGATGACACTGGCTTCTCTGGCATGTGGAAGAGAGAGCGAGATAGATGGTGCAGGGAGCCAGGACTGCTGATAGAGATGCACAGAACTTTGGGAACATTTGTTCTTTATGACAGCTCCCTCTTGTAGCAGAAACAGAAAAAGTAAAGTAAGTAACTAGCCATCTCTTTGAGCACATACAAATCTAGGAAGGAATGGGGTCCATACAAAACAACCTAAAGGGATCCAGAATTTCAAATGATAGACACCACTTTAAAAATCCAAAGAGAAATTCCCAGTCCTCTTTGAAGGTCTGAGCAGAGAGAGTATCTCTTCGGGAAGGAGCAAAAGTCCAAAGGGCTGAAATTGGAAAGGTATGTGGGTATTTCACCAGCTCAAGTGCAATTCAAAGAGATGTTTCCAAAGACATCATAGTATTCCATATTTTCTTCCGGCCAAATCAAGGAAACTAGCCTCTTCTATTTCTTGTTGCATTAAAGAGCTTTAATGTAGGTAAACATTTTTAAAGCTAAATCTCTGCTAATTATTTCATGAAGTCCCAATGATCTCCCTAGTCAAAATTACTCCAAGATAAAGCTTAAGGGTAAGGACTGTTATGCGAATCTGATAAGAAGGGAGAGAACGTAAGAGAGGAAGGAATACAGTCTATTTGAAAGAAAGGCTTTTATGCTATTACAGAAGATCAATATGGCAAAATGTACGTCCAGAAAATACTGATCTTGTTTGGGTGGGTGGAGGGTGCAGGGAGACAGGAATAGTGTTTTGTGCTCTGCTGTTACAGATTAACACTGCAGGGATTAATAGAAAGAAGGAAAAAATACCACTTGAAACCAAACTTTCCATCTGAGAGAAAGGAAAAAAGCATGTAAAAGCTTTTGGATCTGTGTCAAGGGAGTGAATGATATTTTAAAAGTCTGGCAGTAAACCAAAGAGCTACACCCACACACAGAGCTTAGCTGCTTCCAGCACACTAACTAGATTACATTATTTTCCCAGCTGGGAGGCACTGGCAGGTTTGGGAAATTTTGAGGAGGGTGGGCTGCCTAGCCTATATTGCTTAGCAACACTCCCACATGAGGGTGGAGGGACCTGACTCTATCCCAAAGAAATTTTCACCTTTGCCCTTAGGCAAAGAACCCCTGGGTAGGATGAGAAACACACAGAAAGGGAAATTACAGTGAGGAAGAGTTTACCTTCGGAGAGCAGTTGAAATGCATACCGGGTACTGGGAGTGTAGTTACATACATTGTAATACATCGATACAGGTACAGCGTGCCGACTATGCAGAAAAATCTTCTGCTAATAATAGACCTAGAAAAAGGGAAAAACAGGGCACTCAGTCATGAAATTTTGCAGGTTCACTTAGTTTTCAATGACCCAACAAAATAAACAAACCCAAAAACTCCTTTAGAGCTTGAAGTCTGAGTATTGTAACTATAGCTAATATGATGATTTTGAGTACGATGTGGTTTTAGTTTTTTTGTTTTATGTTAAGTTTCTATAGTGCTATTACTTAGGCTTTATTAAGTCAGAAACCTGAGCTGATATTTAACTGGCGGACAAGAGAAGCCCATTCTGAGTGGTCAGAGCTGAAAGTACCTGTGGTTAAACATTTAGAGTGTCTTTTCTGTCAGAAAAGGAAAGATGTTCAGAAATTAGAATAGCATTAAAAGAAGTATTCAAAACTTTTTCTGACATTTAATGAGTCAAGGACATTAAATATTTTTACTCATATATCCCAGAAACTGACTCTTAGCTGATTCCTGAGGAGGTATAACGCCGAGAAACAAGCCTGTCTGGAAGACAGCATCTCACCCCCATCTCTCTCTCTGCTTACTAGGTGGCCTTGGGATAGGCTATTGACATCTCTGCATCTCAGTCTACTAATCTGTAAACCAGGGACAATAACATTAGAAATTGTGTATGGATAACCCCTGCCATGCATGCACAATGGTAGCCATCAAATCCAGAGATTATGTGGGTGAATAAAAAGTAATCAAGAACTAGAAATAGAAATCTTTTCCATTTCAAGTTGATTATGAAATTATTTGATATTTACATGTGAACACGTACACTGAGTTTGATAACTTATGCTGATATCAAGTCCCATAGAGGTTTGCTTTAATTAGATTAAGTTGTACAAACTTAGGTGTATCCTTGGGCAAGAATGTTCCTTCCCTATTTCTATCCTGTTCTACCACAGCCAGAATCAGTCCTGTGAGTCTCCTCTAAAGAGTTCAAGTTTTTCCTAGGCCTGGGGCAACCTGAGTTAAATACACACACACACACACACACACACACAAATTTTTGAGACAATGGACAGGCTTTCCTCTGAGCATACAAACATTACATCACTCTGTAATTGCACGGTGTAGCTCTATTTACTATGTAGGATGGACATTCCTAGTGAAGTGTTGTAGTTGGAAGAGAATTCGTATCATTTGCATTTTTTGTTTTAACAAGAGGAATGAATTGATATATCACTTGTGTGGTTAAAATTAATAAAAAACGTAACCTATGCAACTACTAACATTTCACTCAACTGTAGACTTCATGTAAGTTACTTAGGTTGTATGGGTAGAGTCTGGATGTTTTGCCTCCTTAACCAGATTTCAAAAACTGGGTCAGAATTGCTTACCATAAAGACTGTCTTATTTTCTCTTTGTAAAGCTATGCATGCCACCTCCAAGGACAACAATTCATTCAGCATAAAGCTGTCGTATAAATGTACATAACTCTAATTTGACATATAACAAAAAGCACAATATAATTAAACAATATAAAGAGGAACAATATTAGAGAATCCTATCCTATAAATGTCTAACCAAGAATACACAGCATGCCAAATGAATTTTACCTTGCAAGATAACATGGTCTTCTTTCTTAAAGTCTCTAGCCATCCTGCTTAGACAAATTATTTGCAGTTTATTTAACTATCCAAGAAAAACCTAAGCCAGAAAACTGTTGCATATATCTAGATCTGTTCATCTTTTTAGAGAAGAAAACAAATACAGATTGCTATCAGTCAGTGCTAATGAAGATTGCTATCTTAAAACCACTTTGCCTGATTCTTTCCCTGTATGTAAAGATATAAACCCACAACGGATATATTTCCGTTATCACACAGGAGCAGCAGTGAAAGGATTTCATGGTTATCTGAGGATGAAGTACATGAAAAAATGATAAAGGATGATGATGAAAGACAAATCTTTTTACAAAAAATATTTTAAAAGTAATAAACATGGAAGATTCAGTCATAACTGACATACTCTTTGATTTGAAGTGAAAAAAATCAAATGACTTCATCCATGTGATTTCATCAATATTAACAACAAGGCGACAAGGTGGAAGGGGCACTAATAAGAATCTTTTGTTCTTTGGCATTTGCTGACTCTTTTTGAAATTAATCTTAGAATATCTTCAATGTATAATAACAAACAAGGATTTCCTCCTATTAACTTAAAAAAAGCAGGAGATAAAAGTGTTTCAAAGAATTGTATGAACTTGAGGTATTTATTTTCTTAAAAGAATTTCACACATTAGCATTTTTACTAATTAAAGGTTTAAAAGCTCAAGATATGTTTTTAAAAGAAGTTTAGTTAAGAAAGTAACAAGGCAACAAAAAGCCACCAAAGAAATGTTAGTGAGATATTTATTACTAGAGATATTGAGCTAATGCCAAGAACAGGACAGATGTTTTCATTCCCAGAACCACAATGGTGTTCCTCTCACTTGGGATACATCTCTGTCCTCATGTTCAAAAGAAGCCTGTTTCCTCTCTGGTGACACTTTGCAGTGACTATCCCCTCACAGACATCTGTATTTGGTCAGAGTTATCTCCCAGTGTTTGAGGAATAGGCTCACTGCTACTTTTCCTGGAGAAAAGTAAAACATAATGTGAAGTTTGATATTAAGGAAATCTGAATGAAAGTGTTACTATTTTACAGATAATTATTAAGACTTACAAGGATAGCATACTATGTCCAGAACAGGTGACTTTATTCAACTTTTTAATATCCCAATTTAAAAGGAAAAAGTATTCAGGATTGGATTAAAAGCTCCCAATATTAGGCTTAAAATAGCAGTACTATATTGTTTTGGACATTAGGCACAGTGGTCAAAAATTCTAAAGGAAAACGTGTGAAAGACATTAGTATTTTGGAAAGCAAGATGACAATATTCCAAAGTTCTTTTGTCCCCAGAAGCTGTCTCTTTCAACTAATCCATAGCCAGAAGACATACAAGTTTTTCAGTGCTCAGACCTGTTCTGCAAGCTCCTTATGAAAGCTACTGGCTTTCAGAAACAAACAGGTCCTGAAACATAGCAGCAGAACTAAGCAACCCAACCTAAGAAGCAATAAACAAGGAGGAGAGTACATGTAACTGGAGCAGAGTCATGCACACCCACATCTCTGGAGCAATCACTGAGGCTCCTGTATGATTCAGGTCCCTGATTAGATGTTTTCAGTATATGCTACATGGACGTGGCATCATTGAGCTTATCTTCAGACAGATGCCAGCTCTACTTTAACAGAGGCTCACTTGGTGACCTGGACCATCTCAACTAATTTCCTTGGAAATTAGCTTCCTCACCAGCAAAAGGATGTCTTTCTTATGAATCAGAGATATGCCACTGAGGTATTTCCCCAACTGTTACTCAAAGTAGCTAGGGTTTTGCCAGTATCTCCTATATACCAAGCCCTATGCCATTTAGTTCTTAGAACAACCCGTAATGCAGGCTAGGATCCTTCTTTTATAGATGGGGAAACTGCAGTTCAGAGAAACATAAATATATTACACATACACAAGACAAAAAGATTCAAGAAACTGCTTCAGATTGTATAAGAAACCCCAATTTTATTTTGAGACTACACTGTTGGGTACCTATAGATGAGCCAACATCCTACCACACTTAAGTTACAGTTCAGAATCTACTTAACTCAAATTTTTCACTAAGTTAACATTGTATGCCCTATTTCATATTGATTCAGAACGCTACAAAGAAGCATTTTGATAATAATTTAATGATAACTACTTGATGAGTTACTAAAGAACTGAAAAAAAATCCTTCTATATATTCAGCACCAAAGGGGCCCATTTCTCATTACTGTTTGCAGTCTGTTCCCAGTTAGACTTGCTTACAATCTCCCCAGTGTTCAAGCAGTCATTCTGAAATGGCATCCACTTCTCAACATCCCTTTTTGCCTGAACTTCCAGTGACCTTCTACCTGTGGTCCTCAGTTCCACTCATTCCTCCATAAAATCCACTGTACCCAGAGCAACTAGCATCATTTTTTTGCATTATTTATTTATTTTTAAAATTTTTTATTAAGGTATGATTGATATACACTCTTATGAAGGTTTCATATGAAAAAACAATGTGGTTACTACATTTACCCAATTATCAAGTCCCCACCCATACCCCAATGCAGTCATTGTCCATCAGTGTAAGATGCAACAGATCCACTATGTGCCTTCTCTGTGCAACACTGTTCTCCCCGTGATCCCCCACACCATGTGCACTAAACATAATATCCCTCAGTCTCCTTTTCCCTCCCTCCCCACCTGCCCTCCCACACCCCTCCCCTTTGTTAACCACCAGTTCACTCTCGGAGTCTCGGAGTCTGCTGCCATTTTGTTCCTTCAGTTTTGCTTCATTGTTATACTCCACAAATAAGGGAAATCATTTGGCATTTGACTTTCTCTGCCTGGCTTATTTCACTGAGCATTATGTCCTCCAGCTCCATCCATATTGTTGTAAATGGTAGGATTTGTTTCTTTCTTATGGCTGAATAGTATTCCATTGTGTACATGTACCACATCTTTATCCATTCATCTACTGATGGACACTTAGGTTGCTTCCATATCTTGGGTATTGTAAAAAGTGCAACCAGCATCATTTTTTAAAAATTAAATAGAATATGTCCTTTAAAACCTTTCACTGTTGCCAAATACATTTTGAATACAATCCAAATCCTTTACCAAGTCCATGAGGCCCTAGATGACCCGGGCTGCCTGTCTCCAACCTCCCCTCTCCCTGCTCTCCCATCATTCTCTGGACTCTGGCTTCAGCCCAGTGCTGTGGCCGCTCTTTGGACACACCACACACAGCCCCTCTGCCTCAGGTAGGACCTTTGTGGCAGCCATTCCCTCTGCCTGGGCTCCTGGAACACTGCATTCAAGGCTCTCACAGATCACCTACTCTAAAGGAGTTCCCTGGTGCTCTCTACCTCCTCCTTTGTTTTATTTTGGTTTCTTCATAGCCGCCTCCCACCCCCATTCTGTTGAAGCTAACACCAAAGAGTTTCTGAAATCTGTTTTCCTCATTAGAGTTCCTTGCTCCTAGCCCTTTATAGATTATGACAACTGCTTCCCACTACCTGCTGACATCTAAGCTCCCCTCATAGCTTCCCTGAATATGACCCAAGCTGCCTTGTCTGTCTTCTCTTACAGACATGGATCCCACTGCCCTGGGCAAAAGGAGCCACTCATTGTTCCCTAAAACCATGGTTTCTTGATTTTTCCAGCAAATCTCTTTCCCTGCCCTCTGCCATTATCCTGTCTACTGTAATCCTATCGATCCACCCTAAATACCATCTCTGCATGAAGCTTTCCAGATGTCTCCAAATGGACAGAGCTACTTCATCTCCAAATCAATTCAAAACTGTTTCTATTTTATGGTGTTTTTAATAGTGAGACTGACATCACCACTACCAACAGAGGATCTCATCCCTTCTATTAGAGGGAGCTCTTAAACAACATTGTACCTTTCTCATCTTTAATCCCAGCGAGGTTTATCATGGTACCTGTAATACAAGCAATACCATGCAGTTCTGTGCTTTAGAGTTTCACTTCTTACTCCCATGACAATTCTTACCTGCTTCTTTCCATAAACATTTGTTCTTTAAATCCTTTCATTTCTCTACCAAAATAAACCTGCCCTGATGCTCACCAATCCTTCACTCTGCATCCTTTCTGCACTTATATTTTTAATTTACAACACTTGCTAAGATTGCTGCATTCATCAGCTAGGACCACAAACCCTTGGAGACTCAGGGCCGTGAGGTCTGCTGCCTTTCTCCCTTCCCTTCCCTGTCTCCTCATTGCCCTGGACAGGCCTTCTACCTGTCACAGAATGCTCCAAGTCTCGAGTTGTCCAGATGATGGATCATGAAAACCCAGAGCTTAATTCAGTACTTTAGGGAAGAAAATTCTAAGGAAAGATTTGTAAAACAAATGAAAGGGGAAGAATAAATGCTGTAGAACAAACAAATGAAAAAATACACGCTCTCCTGGAAAGTCCATCAATCATTTGATATTTCCTGGGTACCCACACAGAATGGATGGCATAGCTTGTGAACCAGGAGAATGAGACACACCTGTGCACAGCCCAGAAACTTGTCTGTACATACATGCTCTGTGCCTTTTTGCCTTTTTAAAAATCCAGCTCAAAGAGATTTTACACCTTTGGCATTAATTACTTTAACCACATTCTTGTTTAGCAAATACTATTATACCATTTTACAAAAGGGAAAATTAAGGTGTGAAGAATTTAGGTACTAGCCCAGGACCACACAATCAATGATAGAGCCACAGCAAAACACAGGTCTCTACACTGTCCATTAGCTGCTCTTCTCAGTAATGAAACTGTCAAGTTAAAAAAGAAAAATAGTAGTGGCTTATCTTGTTTCTAAGATCAAGGTAAAAGATCTGCAATATAATGCAAGAGTTTATTAAGCTCAGTAAATGGTCCAAACTGGTTTAGGGTATTTGAAAGAACAGATAGCATTATAAAATTGTCTCTACTCAACTCACTTTTTAAAAAATTATTATTTCCTGGGGTAAATACAGATGGTAACCTAAGGTACAGAAAACATATTACTCTAAGGTAGAAAGATAACATCAATTAGATACACTTGAGACTGTTAGGAAGAATTAAAGTCAAGTACCCTCCAGAAAATTTCTACATAGATACATACAAAACAAAAGAAGTTACATTTCTTGTAGGTATTTTAGGCTTTTAACAACAGTCATGTGTGTGTGTGTGTGTGTGTGTGTGTATAAATAAAACACAAATGTGTATATATGGACATAGAATGCAAATACATATATGTACACCTAGATCTTTCCTCATTCCTTTCCTTCATCAAAACTTGCCCACCCTGAATTTAATTAGTGGTGAAACTCACAAAAAATCCATGCCCTCTACAAAATGTATTAATTGTCCATGACCCCATAATAAGTTAGTATTTTTAATGATTATACAAGGGAAAATAATGTGCTAGACATAAAAAATTAAATAAAAAGGAGCTTGTTCTTAGGAGCTTGTTCAGTCACATCTAGTGGAGCTGAAAATTTAATGTTTGCTTTTGGGCTAATGAATCACTCTTAAAAGTAACACACGTCATTTTAACAGAGGGTTTCTAAAACATGATAAGCATACATCACCACTCTTGGTGAACATTTAATGAATTCTAGGCATAGTAACTAGCATAGTGCAGTAGAATGCTAGTGCTGTTATTATTGATTTATCCACTATAAATATATATATACACGTGTGTATACACACACACACACACACACACACACACACACACACACACACACACACACATATATATATATATATATATATATATATATATATATTCATTAGGCATTATTCTGGACACTGGGAATAGAGTGGTGAACAGACAAAAGCCTGCCTTGTGGTACCTCTTTCTAGTAGAGGAGGCAGCCAGCAAATGAGACAAATACAATATAGATCACATTAGATAAGCACTATAGGGTGATACTAAGTGAGGACGTCACTGAGGGAAAAGAGGTTACAATGTCCGGTTAAGTCATCCAGAGAAGGTGTCTGTGTATACGAGGGAGTTAACCAAGAGGGTGTCTGTGGGAGAAGAAAATCCACAGAGGCCAGCATGTGTGGGGGTTAGCTGAGCAGGGAGGGGAGTGGATAAGGGCATGAGGTCTGGGAGGAGACAGCACTGAGTCTGGTAGGGCCTCTGGTCATCCTGAGGACTCTGGCCTTAAAGCTGCATCAGGTGGGAGAAGAGTGACACATGCCAGTTACTCTTACAGCGCCACAGTCCGCCGAGTTGACGAGTGACTTAGGGGAAGCAAGAATAGAGACAGAGAGGCCAGTAGGACACCCCCAGAACAACCCAGGTAAAAGATGATGGTGTTAGACCCAGGGCTGCAGTGCAGGTGGGAAGAAGTGATGGGATTAACATACTACACAGATGTGGAGTGGAAGCAAAAATTAAGAACAAAACCAAGACATTTGGCCTGAGAATGGGGAAGAACAGAGATGCCATTCAGCAAGATGGGGATGGGCATGGGGCAGGCGCGGGACCCACGAAGATGCCAAGGGTGCAGTCAGTATCACTCAATCTGCACAACAATGCTGAATTAGACACCATTTTATCACTCCCATTTTGTTGTTGAGGGAACAGCACTACTACAGTAGTTAAGTAACTCGCTCAGTTAAGTAGGTGGCTGTAGGGATAGGAGGAATTTCACTTAATCACAACAATCAAAGACTTAAAAACAATTGAAAAAAATGTTGACACTAGCAGTGGACATCAACCACTTCGGTGATTAGAAGAGAAGAGAGATAAGTACTTTGATCCAATCAACTTAATGTGAAAAGAGACACTGATGGGATTAAAATGGGGTTAAAATGAAAGATAAATGTTAGTGGAAAAGTCCTGTCTGTTGAATAACACACAAACCAAGAAAAATCACATTAGCGTATGATGGCAGCAGTTGCCAATTAGCACAAGGATTATGGCCTTCAGAGTTTCTCTTCACAGAAGAGAAATAAGTGGTGTGGATAACTTTCTTATGTTGGCAGAGACTTCCTAACAAATAACACCCCTAAAGCCAGGGCATTTATCAAAGGATAAATACAAAGTGAGTCTTTTCCAAAGTGGTCTCTGAACATAAAATACACATGGTTGCCAACATCTAAAAATCCATCTCAGTAAGCCCAGAGAGGCCAAACTAGAAAACTATGTTTCCTCCTGCAGAATGATATCTACTCATTCTTACAGGATCAACAAAGCCCCTATAAACAGTTCTGAACAGAGATGTCATGTCAGGTCTTCAGCTGGATCTGCCCATACAGTTTCCCTTTTTCAGCTCCTTCCCTTTGGCATGAGATCAATTTTCAAGGGACCTACTCGGCGACATTCCACCAGTCGCTAACTACGCAGCTCTTTATGCTGGAATGTTCTACTCCAAGTTCAAAATGCCTTAACCACTCAGCTCTTTCAACTCCACTCCACATCCCAAATAGCCAATGGCTCCTCTACTTTCTTCTTCGAATTTTTCCACTACCAATGGACCAACAACACATCCTGCAATATTTAATTCATCCTTACACATCCCGTCTCCTCCCCCCAACTGACTTGTACTACACCTTTTAGGCAAATATCTGATTGAAAAGAAGCCACGGTAGAAAACATATATCAGGATATACATGTGACTTGACTTTGCTGTGAAATAAAATCCAAGCAAATTGTGACAGCTCCCAAACTGCTGAATTCTATCTCCTCATTTAATTCCATATACAATTCAGGGATTCACAAGGAGACCAAAACCTTGTATGAGACAGTGCAAAAGAAGCCTGCTCTCTGCTACAGAAGATACAGAGCTCTAAATGTAATAGACACCGTGGCTTCTAGAAAGAGTTCATCCTTTCTCACTACCCCAGCACAAACTTTGTTCCTTGACCAAATGAATCTAAGTTGCAATCATCTCCCAGGTGGATGACTGCAGTGGCACCCTAACTGGTCCCCCAGGTCCACTCTTGCCTCCTTATTTTCGATAGTACAGCCATAGTAATTCCTTTAAAATACAGATCTGTTCATACCGCTCTCCACTAATGCCTTACACCATGCTTGGAACAAAATCTTAACTCTATCCATGGCCCACAAGGCTCTTCCTGATCTGCTGTCCACGCCTGGCTGACCTCCTATGTCACCACACGGGCCCTTATCTGCTCCTCAAGTAAATCTTGGAGACTCTGAACTTCTTGTGTCTCCTGTCTGGACTGTTCCTGCCCCCAGCACCTGCATGGTGTTCCCCCTCATTTGATTTGGA
Source organism: Manis javanica (assembly GCF_040802235.1). Classification (NCBI taxonomy): domain Eukaryota; kingdom Metazoa; phylum Chordata; class Mammalia; order Pholidota; family Manidae; genus Manis; species Manis javanica. The sequence goes on from NC_133162.1 coordinate 64,412,149, forward strand.
TGCCCATACAACTTCACCTCACTAGAGGTCTTTTTAAATCACCCTATCTAACATATCACTTCACCATTCCTAATACTATCTAAGCCTTTATATTGCTTATTTTCCTCCATTTCCCTTCACTAATTGATGTTACATATTCATTTGTTTACTGCTTGCTCTACCTTGGCCCAAACAGAAGCTCCATGAGAGCATCAGGGGACTCTACTCACGGCAGCACTCCCAGGGTCTACAACAGTGCCTGGCATGTAGTAGGTGGCTCAGTGAATATAAGTTGAATGAATGGATGAATGAATGAATTTTAAATGGGCATTTTCTATGTGACAGGCTCTGTACCAGGAGGTGGGCTATAAAGATGAATGATAAATAGGATCTATTTGGTTCCCTTAAATAACTTAAAATTGAGCAGGGAAGAGACATATCCACAATGAAGAGTGGAATGAAACAGGAGCTTGAGGTGTTTGAGGGAAATGGGGCAGCAGTGTAGTTGGAGGTGAGCTAGGACAGATGGGGGCCAAATTATGAAGGACTTTGAGCTTCATGCTAAGGATGGACATTCATCAAAACACCCACTGTACCTCACTAAGTAGGAATGGAAAGAGGTAATGAATCTGAAATTAGAATTGACAGAACTTAGTGACTATATAAAAAGAACCTGGAGTTCTAAGTTCCTAGAAAATGCCACTGTACAGGTAAGAGGAAGAAGTTGGAAGAAGAAGATAAATCTGATTTTAGACAAACTGGGTTTGAGGTACCTCTGATCACCACACTAAGTCATAATGATTTCTCTGGTAGCTAGAAAAACCCCTGTGACTTGGAAAATCTATAGTCCTGCTCCTTTGTCAGATGTTTACCATGTCCTCATAGAGTAGAGCCACACGTATCACACAGGGGTGCCACCGTGTTAGCTAGGACTTAGCCATGCATCAAGTCCTTACCAATTCTCTAAGTTTAACATATTCTTTATCATGCTTTCTTAACACAAGGGATACCTGTTTTGCAGTGAAGTCTGAACAAATGCAGATTTCCAAGGAATTTTTCCTAGTCAGTGGCTTGAAATCCAATTCTAAATAGGGAGACAACATTATTTACAATTTTAAAAATCAAAAAGTTCTCAAGGACAGGCATTATTGTCGTTTTCCAGTTTGCAATGTCATGGAAATCCCATGGGGATATATGTATATATGAATATTTATACATACAAACATGAGGGGGAGATGTTAAGAATGAAAGGATGCAAAAAAATATATAAGTACAAAAAACAAAACTTAGGTTTAACAGTAAAGGACAATAGTATACACAGTAAGGATAGAACCATATGTCACACTGTCACCGATTCAGCATCAAGGTTTTCTAGCACCCCAAACATCTGTCTGAAGGACTTGTTGTTGGGAGATTTACTAAATTCTAGTGATCTCATTTCTCAATTAATAAATCATCCTCTACAATTTCAGCCTGAGTCTTCTCTAAAAAGTGAATACAGAAGCAAGAAAGAATAGGTTAATTTTTTAAGGGCTCCAAGACTCTTAAAGTCAAAGTAAAATGCCTCTTCAGGAATTGCTGGCCATACAGGATTAATTATACCCAAGAGTTGTATAAAATGTGTCCCTAAGTGGCAAACCTCTTGGTGAAGGCTGGGGAGAAGGGTCAAGACTCAGAAGAGTCAAGCACAAAAAGAACAAGAGGTTAACTCTGTGGAACAGACACTGCATAACCAGAAGGACCCACTTCTCCGATAAGCTGAAAGCACAGAGCTGCTCTGCCTCAGGAGCCAAACGCCTAGAAGTGAGGGGTCTCCTGACTCCACATCCCAACCTGCTTCCTGAGGGCCGGGGGAAGGCAGATACTTCACAATCCCCACTGCATGGTGTGTCATGTCTGGTGTGCCACATAGACTGAGGAGAGGTGTCAGGGAGGGAGATGGGAAAGCAGAGATATGCCCCGGTCGAAGGACAGGGGTGGAGATGCTTAGGAGTATCATGACAGAAGTCGGCTTCCACTTCCCATGGCCCTATCCTGCCAATGTGAAAACCAGAGAGAGGACTTAAAAGAATCCTTAGTTGGATGTTTTCTGGACAAAAAATATTCTGCAGCTAATAATGCTAATAATATCCAAATACAATTGGCCCATTCAATAATGTCAGAGTAAAAAAAAAGCATAGTTGTATAGAACAACGGAAATCATCTAGACTGTGAGGGCCTTATTTATCCGCGAGAAAAACAAGACTCCTGAGACGTATATTCACTCACACCACTCAGCATGTCAGGGCACAACTGAGGCTGGAGCCCAGGCTGCCTGCATCCCAGGACCGGGTTAATTTTGCCCAAGGTGTGAATCAACTGATTTACACTGTTGAACAATTTAAATGTACAAATGACCACAGTATTGGTAAGAAATTCCAGTAAAACACTAAATTACAAAGCTAAAAGAAACAGAGTAGAGGACAAGTCCGTGCTGAGAGAAATATAGATGGCAATATATAGAATTAGTTCTATGGTTAGGACACTTCTTAGAACAAGAATAAAATCACTTAAAAGTTGCAGTTCTGTGAAAGATTTGGACTCACGTATGGTATGACTTATACAATGTTACATTCTTGGATAGTAAATTATTTGCTTCCATGTAGGAATTTTGATGAAAACCAGAAAACAAACTCATGCAAAAAAACCCCAAAAATCAGGAAAAATCCAGGAAACATAAATTGCACTAACCCTGTCTTTGTAAAGAAATACGTACTGGCGTTTTTTTCTAATGGCCTTTTAGGAAAAAAGATTTAAAAGTGAAAAGCAGATCTGAAGATTGGCAGCTGAAAGAATGCAATTAACAAATTATGAGCATTTCATATTTCTAAAACCTATTCCTAGTTATTTGGCCTCTTAAAACTAAAGTAATCCAAAATGTCTTCTACCAAATCAACTGCAGGCCATACCACCACTTTTATTTCAAAGTCAGTTAAAATTGTAGGATTGCTAAACCAGCCCCAAAACAAACATCCGCTACTTAAACAACTTCCTTTATAAAAGATAGTATATTATTATTTATTATTAAGATAGTCTTTTCCAGGAAAAGAGTCAGGAACTGCTTTCATTTCCATTTGCAGAGACATAATTTATAAGGTGAAAAGACACAGTCTCTATGAAACATACCAGGAAGAAACTCATCATTTGTTAGGTGAAATTCAGCCTAAACTCTCAGTCTGCATTCTGTGTCCTTGACTTAAGATGATTATGTCCTTAATATTCTAACCATACTACCGAATATGAAACAGTCCACTAGACAGATGCTCAGTTTCTTAACAAACCAATTTCCAACTCCCGTGCATGGAAGCCATAAAGATGTCCCAATATGAGAAAATCAGACACCAATGAAAAGGGCATTGCGGGTGTTTGCCATTGGCAAGCCCAGTGAACAGTTTGCCTGAGGGACTGAGTTCAGAACAGGAAAGCCACAGTGAATGGTTCCACCTGAAACTAAAAGGAGGCGCCTATTTGAAGTCCCAAGAAACTTGAATGGAATAGCCACAAATTAAGTGCTACACGTTCTAGAAGGTGGAAAGTTACACCGATTCATCCACATTCTACCTACCTAAGCAAAGTTATTCCCTGAGGGTATCACTTTCCCAACAGCCCAAGCCACTCTGAAATAGCTGTTCTGAGTTCTAAGCTGTTCTCAGCTTCCAGATGTCTGATTCTGTGGGAAAAGATGCACAGCCATTTATAGTGTACAGGCCAACTGTCAACAATTTACTAATGGGTTAATAACACGAAGACTGGGTAGTTCATCTGTGGTTCAATAGCCTGTACTCTCTAAAGGTACAGGAGGGCTTTCTTTCCTGTGCAGTGATAACAGAGGAACATCATCTCTAACAATCTTATGCATCATTCTGTATGAATGTTGTACAAAACAGGCAATACAAACAGCCATTTTCTTACAGCTGCCAGAGCTTTAGTTGGTTCAACAGGGTTATGTGGTTTAAAAAAAAAGAAAAAGACAAAGGAAAAGGAAATAATATGTGCTGTTTCCTACTGCTTGATAGATTGCATTTCCAAATAACTAATATTAGACATCTGCAGTGCCAGCCACCCCCGATCATTGGAAGTACTGAGAGCTTTTGCTTTACTTACTTGTATTTTAAGAGCAGCCACTGAATTAACCAGAGTCCTACAAGGATCATGCCGTTAATTTCACAAATAGAAAAGGCCCACTGCACCCGGTTAAAATGGTCAAAAAATGTGTCCGGTAGTGGAGGCTGCACCTCCTTAGGAGGTACTCGTTCATGGACGACCGAGATCATCACTGTGGTGAGAACAAAGCAGGAAAGTGCATAAAGAAAGGCCAGAAAAGTTTTGCCCCACTCCATGGGGTATTGGGAGCGCTCAGGCTCTGGCATGGGGATCTTTATCATCTCCTTCCTGTACCCATTTGGCATCCCATTGGGTGTGACCTTGATGCTGAAGCTGCTGTCGGGGGTGGGGAGGTGTGTGCCAGTGCTGAGGTGCCCGTTGGCATGGCCGTTCTTGTGTGCTTCCATGTGGTGTTCCATTTTCAGGGTCTCTATCATGTCCAAGAGCCGCTGCCCATTGTCAGAGGAGACGCGGCACAAGGGGGGTTTTGCGAAATCCTCTTGGGTTAGGCTTATCAAGTCCCGGCCTGTGAAATGTTCCAGAGGTTCACAGTATTCTGGCATAGCATTCTCCAGCAGCCAGTCTGTCACCTTCTTGGGTGACCAATAAACCACTTCCTTCATTGTCCTGGCAGACAGCACACCGTCCCCGGCCTGCTCCCGGCAGGTCAGCAGTCACCGTGCCTCCAGAGCAGGACACCGTCCCCCCACAGCACACTCATCCTGTCAGGCCTCACTGACAGAGACTCGCGTGGCAAGATGGTCAGGGCAGCCTGTAAACACCTCACGTAGCTCTCTAGGGTTCTTGAGTGCCCAAGCATTAATTCACCTCATTTCTGAGCAAGATTCTTCCTTCTGTGGAGGCAAGAGAGAAAGTCAAGATACTGGCACTCCCAAATCAATCCCCTCAGAATGCAAAATCTTAACATACATAAGGAAAATGGAAAACGAGTTATTGGTATAGTCTGTAGCTTTCAAACATGTATTAGTTTAAGGGACCACTGGTTCCCTTGTTACTCTTCCCAGAATGAGCATTAAATTGCACCTGACATGCATAAAGTCAAAGGGGAACTGTCCAGAGGTGTGGCATATCATTTCTCAGAAATAATTCAGCAGTGCTTTGGACACTGCTTAGTAAGGATGAGTAATTCTTTTTGTGTTTACGTGCTTCCTGAGGTAATTTGAAACAACATGGCATATTTGCTTAATCCACCATCCTATCTGGCAAAGGACTGTTTTACAATGTATATAACATACAACAACTCATAGAAGAAAACCAGAGTTCAAGATGATCTGGTCTAACAATTTTACATCTTACACAAAAACCTATGAATCAATTTTTCCAAGTGTACTTGGACCCCAAATCTACATAAGTCATAAATACAGCTGCTCAGCTTAAAGCACAGATGGAATGAAGGGCCAGGGTCCTGCCTGACAATATCTCTACTGCCAGCCTCGAGGGGAATTCATGGAATCCCCCAGTTTCAAAATCAGTGATTTAGCCCAACTCCCTCATTTATAAGCAAGGACGCCATGGTCAAGCGGCAGCTTAAAGAGTTACAAGTTTCTGAGTCCTAGTTTAGTACATTTATTTACTAAAATACTTAACGAGCAATGTGGCAGTGGCCAAAATACACATGTGCAGAGGAGATCCAAAAGCAAGATTCACCTTTTATAAATTTATATGTGTATAAATATAAATATAGGTATAAGGAATGTATATCACATATATGTGTGTATGTATATGTGTGTATACATTTTCTTTTAACCACAACTATGGCTAATGAACATAACACTGCATGAAACAATGGGAAAGAAATACATATTAACTAGTATACTTCATTTTGGCCCTGGGGCCATTTTCTATTTTTCTCTCCCCTGTTTTTCTTTAATAAGCATGTATTACCTTTACAACAATTATTTAAAATAAACAAGAAAAGTTAAAAATAAAAGGCATAATTCTGTAACAAAGCACTGTGGTCAATGAAACGGGGTCTTTATATTTTGACTCTCAGCATTTCCCACCAATGACCTATTAGGCAGGCTTTATTTTATTCATCTGTTAAATGGACATCATCAAGTATCTCCTTTGCAAGGTTGTTGTCAGTACTTAATAAATAATATGTGAAAGTTGAGGATACGTAACCTAGTCCTAAAAGGCGCCTATATCCCTCTTTTAAAAATTTCTCAAATTTCCTATCATATCAAACAGCTATCATGTACTGCATCTCACTATGAAACAACGCTGCCCAATAGTGGGATAACTTTTTTCTCAAAAGATAAATGTTGTATTCTCTGCAAAAGAACTTACACAGATTGAAAAGCTAGAAAGTAGTGATGACAGTGTTTCCCTAAATATGCTTGTGGAATAATAATCTGATCAAATGATCCATGCTTTAAAAAAAAAAAAGAGTCAAATAAGTCTAGGAACTGCATGCCATCATCTCCCCCAGGGGGCAGAAGCACACATTAGCATGTTAGGAGCTCCAGGAAATCTCCCATTAAACAAACCGTTTGCCAGGATTTCATCTAGGGTGACTTCATCTAGGCTGTCCTCCCACTGGCTCCCTTTCCTCCCTAATAACCCCTGTGGACCTGCTGTGGAACACTGGGAAGTGCTGGCACAGTTAAGACTTGAACTCAGGTCTTCACATTCCAAGGTCCAAACTTGTCTCTACTGAACCCCCAGATCTGACTCTGGAATGAAGATGGATAATTAAGTGCACTCCAATTTCCCAGTGCAAATAACAGCAAAGCTTAGCTGATATTCCAGACTGCAAAAGACTTGGGCATTCTCTCTCCTGAGCATCCAGTGGATTACATCCATTCTCCTAGCACACCTTTCCTGTGACACTGCCTTGTGGTTACGGTCTGGCTGGACTTCCCCAAGGGATTATAAGTCACTGTGGAAGGGCTACAAGCATCTTAAACATCCACATATCTCACATTCCCAGGGCTCAGAAGGTGCTCAATCAGTACCTGCTCAACATGTCAGGAAATGTCTCTTACACTTACCAACATGTAGATGATTTAATGAACACACCTACTGAAAATGCCACTGATAGTGAAAACTGCTTTAAAACAATTTGGATAGTCAAAGGGAATAAAGTTGGCATTCTGTAGAGAAAAATATGAAACCAAAGTGAATCTCTGGCCACTTCACCACCACTACAGCAGCACTTCAATCATCACTAATACTGCCCAGAGTGGCAGGAAGACACATGCCAAAAGGGAATCCTGGCAGAAGGTCCTGCAGGAAAGGGGATCTCTTGCCATCAGACCCCAGTCCTCTCCGCAAATGCTCCTCAGTAGAATCAGGATAACAGCCAGGGGAACTTTCAACATCTTGAAGTGACTATGAGAACTCTAAAGAAAAATTCCTCATGGCATGTTCAGGCCCAAGGGAACGAACATGGGCTTTTCATGTAGGTGCCTCATTTTGCCCCTTGCCCGATGCAGGAAGCCTGCTAGGATGGGAAAACCCCTCAGAACCACAAAGGCTGTATCAAGGCCAAGAAGTCATTTCACTTCTCTCTGATGGGGAGATAATATCCTCTGAAGACATACCAATGTGGAAAATAAGAAGAAATCAATAAAGGAGATGATATAAGCCCATCAGACAGACAGATACACACACGCACACACATGTGTGCATACATCCTGGCACTGCAAGCCTCCATCCAAATGAACGAACACCAGTTTTGCAAAAACAAGTCCATCAGGCTGTTTCTGATGGCCAGAGGTACTCTTAAGAGGTAAGCAAGGTAAGTCAATAGCTTCTATTAATAACTAGAACCACAAAATTGTTCATGTCTCAGGACAGTACCTGTGCTTTCCCTCAACTTGGAATTTTCCATGCACTCCTCTTCAACAAGTCCAGATTCTTCCCTCAGTCTTGAAGGCCCTTCTCTGCGAAGTCTTTTCTGACTACTCCCTCACAATCCTTTTCCCCTTCCTGAATTCCTACACCACTAATATCTGTGACACACACAATATAGTTTAACTGCCTGTGTGGACATATTGGTATAAGAAGGAGCACCAGCTATGTGAGTCCAGAAGCCTGTGGCTGGGACCCAACTCAACTACTTATCTTCTTGACAAAGTCCTTCAACTTCTTAAGCCTCAATTTCCTCTGAAATAGATTAACTACCTTCACACAGGCTGCTCCTGCTGTAAGGATCCAATTATATAAAGGGAGTGAAAGCTAGAAGCTACTCCAACAATATGTCTTGTTCTTTTTGTAATGTCCTGCTTTCTTCCTAATGCCCAACTGGGCCCACAGTGACATGTTATAATTATTTACCGAAGCTGCCACTTCCCAATGGCATCTCTAAAAGCCCAATCTTTCTGATACACATGAGCAAAAACAGCTTCCAAATTTCACGAGAAAATAAACCTTTATTTTTCAAGCAAGCTTTGAATCTTGTGTATAAAGCCATACATGCTGTTTTCCTGCAGCTGATGCTGAAACGTGTAAAAGGGGAAAAGCTTATTTCTCTGGAAGTAGCTATTGGACAGCTACTCGGTACAGCAAAGGCCACTGTTAGAAGGTGAGGACTTCTCCAGAGCCACAGAACCCAGCTGTAGGAAGAGAGGTGAGAAAGTGAATTTCCCCTGGACTCACACCCTCAATTTAGAATTGATTACAGTATTTCTGAGAAGGGAAAGGCAAAGTATAGACCTGAAGATTGCATTAGGCTGGGCTCAGAAAGCAAGTACCACCATCATCAGCCAGAAAAGACACCCTGAATCCATTATTGGCAGAATGTTAAGAAATAATGTATTGCTCAAATGATTAGACTTTTTTCTCAGAACTGGGAAGAAATAACAAAAGAATAAAATCTGGAAAAAAAAAAGCATAAACTCTTTATCCCAAAATACCATAGAATTTGAGTGATGGAAGAAGTGCTCAAACTCTATTTTTAGACATAAGTAAACTAATGTCCAGTGAGTGAGATTGTGATTTGTCTGAAACCTCACAAATAGCAAAGTGTTCATTCTAGGGCTAGATGGAGACACAATATGCTTTTTTAAAAAAATTAAAGTATCATTGATATTCAATCTTATGAAGGTTTCACATGAACAACATTGTGGTTACTACATTCACCCATATTATCAAGTCATTCCCTCCTACCATTGCAGTCACTGCCCAACAGCATAGTAAGATGCTATATATAGTCACTACTTGTCTTCTCTGTGCTATACTGCTTTCCCTGTGACCTACCTATATTGTGATTGTGAATCATAATGCCCCTTAATCTCCTTCTCCCTCCCTCCCTCCCCACCTACCCTCCCAACCCTATCCCTTTGGTAACCGCTAGTCCCTTCTTGGAGTCTGTGAGTCTGCTGCTGTTTGTTCCTTCAGTTTTGCTTTGTTGTTGTACTCCACAAATGAGTGAAATCATTTGGTACTTGTCTTTCTCCACCTTTTTTGTTTCACTAAGCAGAATACTCTCTAGCACCATTCATGTTATTGCAAATGGTAGGATTTGTTTTCTTCTTATGGCTGGATAATATTCCACTGACAGACAATATGCTTTTTAGGGCCCCACCACCATTGCAAATATTCACTGGTCACACAGATTTGAGCACATATAAAGGATAGTCTAAAAAGTCTTTGAAAAGTATGATAGAGTCCTGTAGTTTTAAGAGCAGGAAGAACAGCACAGATTAATATAGATTTAAACTTGGCAGAGTTTTCTACTGGACTTCAATTAAGTAAAAAAATAAATCTGCTAATACAATTTAGCTACAAATTCCTAAAATAGATATTTTAGGCTTTAACTTTATAAAAGCTATTAGGTAGTATGTCAAAACACAGCATTAACTATTTATAGTTAATTATCAAAGCCAGATCTCTAAAAACAAACAGAAAAATTAAAGCAATTATCCTGATAATGAAAAAAATAACTGGCCAAGCAAAATCACTAAATCGTTTAGGAACATTTGTTTATCTGTACACAAAAAGGATCTATTATAGTACCTAGCACTGAGAAGAAATAACACCTTGGTCTGTTAACAAAAAGCTACCATATGAATTAAACATTGAATACAAGTTTTCAAGAATTAGAATAGCACAAAATGTACAGTGCAATTAATCAATGGAGCAACTGTTCAGAATATTTGCTCTCTAATGCTTGCTCTATTATTAACTTGCACTTTCCTCAATGCCTTAGTTCCCATAATGGTACAATTTATTTCATCTGTTTGTCCCATTAGTTAAGGGAATTTATGTCCACCCGACAGTGCTTTGCATTACATAAAGGAATACATAAAAATGCAAGAAATTATTATACTGAATTTATGTAATTTATTCATCTTTGAAGATTCAATGGCCTTTTAAAATGAATGCCATGAAATTAAGAATTGGATTTTTATGATTTTTTTAAAAGGTAGGATGGACTGAAGACTGAACAAACACAGCTGGCACATCCATAAAGAAACTATAGGGAAGTTTCGGCTGTTTCCAAATAAAGGCATTTTTGAAAGTATAAAGTAGTTCATACATAATTAGTCTTGTAAGAATATAGTGAACTAAATTTTCTGCTTCATGCATCAAATCTCTAAAGGCAAAAGTAACATGGGGCATAAATTGTGATTTCACTCTACTAGCTTATATGTCACCTTAATGAAAGATCAAAATTTGGCAAGCATGTACTATTTAGCTGTTTATAACACAAAACTACCTGTGGGTACTTTGTTAAAGAGCAATACAAATCAATAGCTGCTATTACTTTATTATGAAACAGATGCTGCCTTTTTATAAATGCTTCAAGTCCAGATCAAGGTCTTTATATCTACTAGAACTTTCCATAAAAGTCAGTAGTAACCTAATGGATCTTTCAGATCAATGCAGCCCAGGGAAATACTCATAAGGTAGGTGTTTGTTTCTTCTTTAACTCAGTTTGCATAGCTTCTGAATGCTTTTCTCCAATCTGATTTAGCTGCAGACTTTTTTTGTTATTTAACATTCAAAGTTAACATAAATAGGCAGAATTCATAAAGTTATATTTATTTGAAGAATAAAAATGGTCAGAATAACAACCACACAAAATTTCATCTGAAGAACCAACATAATTATTTCAATCTACAGTTGAGGAAATTTTAGGTCACTTTTGATGCCTTAGCCTTGGGTTGTCCTTTATTTTAAGTTGCTATTACATGCAGGGTTCAAAATTCCACAGTCAAACTCTGGTTAACAAATAAAATCATTCTTATGAAATGGCTCCCTGAACTAAGTATATGCTGACCTATTTTGCCTACATACAAGAAAGAAGAGCTTGCTGAAGCGTACACATTTGCCTTGTGTCCACTTAGGCTATTAGACTTAAGGCTGTTAGAAGAGCCTCATGAGGTGACATCTGTTGGTCTCCTCCATATGCTTTGTTTATTTAGTGATGTTTGATACTTACCTTTTGCAGTATCTGAAATGTACTCTTTCCCAGCAATTGCCCTATAACTTACCAATTGCTAGCCTCCTTTATATGCCCTCCTCCCAAAATGATCCATTGCAATGTAGTAGCTCTCAACGTTCCAGAGGGAAAAAGATGATTTTTGGTTGACAAAATTAGTAGATGATGTAATGACAAGGAACCAGCAATGCCAGCTGTATACTATCAATCATGGTTCTAGCTGTTCTCTGACAGTATGAAATACAAAACTGTTCCATCCATTTCACAGAGAGCCCTACCACCAGTGAGACTAGCTAATTCCAAGTCCCATACCCTAAGCTTCCCTTTGAGTCATTCTCTGATGGAATATAAATATTTAGTAAGCAGAAAATCCAAAGAATGATTTATTATGGCAAAAATAAGAAATAACCTAAAAGTTCTCCATTGCGAATTGATTAAATATATCATTTATGACAGAATACTAAGCCTTACCAAACACTGCACTATATTTCTATATTTATAGTGATATATATCTATAGCTCTGTCAAACAGTTTACAAAAGAGAATACCATTTAAAAAGTTTTTATGGACAGTTTTTAGTTGACATAATATTATATTGGTTTCAGGTGTACAACATGGTGACCCAACATTTATGCACATTATGAAATGCTCACCACAATACATGTAGTTACCATCTGTCACCATACAAAGTTACTACAATTTATTGAGCATATTCCCCATGCTGTACCTTTGATCCCCATGACTTATTTATTTTTTAACTGGAAGTTTGTAATTCTTGATCCCCCTCACCTATTTCACCCATCCTTTTACCTCCTCTCCCTTCTGGTAACCACCAATTCGTTCTCTGTATTTATGAGTCTGTTTCTGGGCTTTTGTTTGTTCATTTGTTTTGTGTTTTAGATTCCACATGTAAGTGAAATCATATGATATTTTCTCTGTCTTATTTCACTTAGATGACACCATTTTTGTAAACACACATGTATTATAAATAACCATAGAAAAAATGGCTAAAAGTGTTTATCAACTTCTAACTACTACCTTTGGGTGGTAAAATTATGAAATAATTTTCTGCAAAATTTTTTCAGTGTATTCTAATTTCTCTGACAAACACATTACTTATTTTTCCTTCAAGCACACTCTATGTTGCTAAACATGTAAGCTGCATAGCAAACTTAAAAATGGATGCTTCCTACATTAGGTTTCTTTAAAGATATGAAATGGGCTTGCACATTTCTCAAAGTAACTGGAACCTTTGCCCTCTGTGTATTACTAGGTTCGAAATCCTTCAAATTCCTAAAACATAAGGGTCCCAAAATAAAAGCTAACAAAGACAAAGCTAAAATGTGAACTGAAGTGCATAAGGAAATTTTGGTTTTAGATATCTCCTATAGTCCCAGCGAGAAAACACTAACACAGCAGCAGGATTACAGCTGTTCCATCACCTAGATTTTCTTCACTATCCCTCTATCCAGTCGTCACTGCCAAGTACAGATGACTACCAGGAAACGGACTTGTCAGGATCAGAGGGAAGACTTTGCACAGCTCTAAGGACAACTAATCTTTGTAGTTTTCCCCCTGGGGTTTCATTCTTAGAATCCTATTGCCAAAACTCTGAAGAGGATCTATTTCCACTCAGCTGATGAACTGCCTAGATCTGAAACCAGTGGGGCTGTTTTAATAGTCATCTAGTTAACCTGTAGTCCTTGGACACAGTCCCACTCAAACTGTACTCAAGAATGTAAGGATATAATCAGTGTTTCCAAGTTCCACTGGCTCTCACTCCAGCTGGTGGGAACAGTGGTGTCCCATCTGCTCCAGGAAGCCTGCAAAAGGCTAACACAGGCTCTTAATTCTCTTACACCCTACTCCACTCCTTTCTTCTCTTCTCATTCCTTGTTTTTTTAAATGAGAGCTAAGACCCTTCTATTTTACTGCTTGTTCAGTTGGAACTTAAAAAATCATGTGTATATCCAAATCTACCATAAAAGTAAATGAGGGCTATGAAAAGAGCCAGTGGCTAAGGAAAAGGATGAGGCCATGTTTTCCTCTGCTCTGTTGTTAAGAAACTTCAGTGCAGTACTCTAAAACATGCTGGCAGCCTGGTTTACCTTCACTGCCTGAGTTTGCTCATATAAAAAGTAGAAGTAATCCCACATTCCTGCAGTGCTACAACTGACACTGGTATTTAGTATATACATAATAACAAGAGCTTTCCAAGGCATCTTTGGGAGAAGTCCAGATCCTCTTTTCTTCTCTTTTTTGCAGAAATTCCAGTAGTGGTCAGTCAAGAGAAGGGGGTTGGGGTGGGGGTCTTGACTGGAGGTTGGGATGGTGACAGAGCCAATGTAAGAGAAGAGAAATGAGGTCATGCGGAGCCACCATATTTCAGTCCTTCCTCGTCCCTGTCATGCTTCATACTCCCAGGATCAGCAGACACATTTAAAAATAGGTCGTCCAGGGAAGTCACTCCACCAGGCTCTGCCCTTCAGATGCCTTCAGGGAGCAGGCAGGTAAAGTCCACACGGGTTACAGAGAAAAGGGACTGGTGAGGATGGTAGCAAACAGCATAGGGCAAGCCATACCCAGTGCAGTTCAAATTTAATTTTTTAAATGGCTAAACTTAAACAATGCAAACTGAATTTGGCCCATGACATTGTCATTTTGCAACTTCACTCATTACCTTATCCACTGTATCTAACTGGCCACTAATTCCTGGAGATTCTACCTTGGAGGCCCTCTCAAATTTGCTCTCCTTTTCTCAGCCCCACTTGCTTCTGCTTTAGGTTCTGCCTGCTGTCTGACTCAGCTGTAACCGACATCCATCCTGCTATCAGATGGGTCTTTCTAGTATGTAATCTGATCTCCCCACTGATGCTCAAGACCTTTGGTGGCTCCCACTGCTCCCTGAACAATGTTCAGACTCCATCTTAGCACCAAAGCCTCCCACTGTACAACCTATTTCTTTACCTTCGGCCTTTCCCTACAAGCACTGGACCTGTGATATATCCATACTCAACTGTGGAGTAGTGTCCCTCACAAACCACTCACTGCATACCCTACAAGCTATTCTTTCTGCCTAGAATATACTTCCCACCAATATACTTTCATTCTTTTAGGATTACCACCTTTGCAGAGCCCAGTCGCACTTGCCTTCAAAGTCTAGAGCCTAGCTACACAGTACACCCTTAGCAGATGCTTGCTGAACACATGAATAAATGAGAACGTAAATGAGAGGACTTCTGGTCCCATTGACATGGATCCAGTGATGTATATCTCCTTTGTACATCAAGTATATAAAAATCTATATGCATATAACTGCTGAAATTTTAACACCATGTAAAGAGCCAATAATCAGTTTCAAAGCAAAGAAAGGAAACTTCCCATGTATCAAAAGAGAAGGAATCTGAAAGCCAAAGTGGAAAAGACACAAACTAACACACACAGCCCAGAGGGGCCAGCCTTAGACCCTTGCAGCCCCTGTGGGAGTTTTAAGATCCAAGCCTGGGCAGAGGACATGGCCTACAGCCAGATCCAGGCAGGGAATAAGACCCTTCAAGTAAGCAAGAATCCCTTTAAGACTAGAAAAATTGAACCTGTGAGGTGAGGTCATGATAATGCAGACTCCAAATTTACACCACTTGTGTGGTGTGGGCTTTCCAAGCCAAGAAATTAATGCAAATATAAAAGAGAAGTAAATGCAAAATAGCCCCATAGAGATCTTTCAACAAACAAGAGTTCAGAGGAGATACGGAAAAAGAAATCTCAGCTAAGGATAAATGCACATTTGAAAATTATACATCACATAAGGAAATAATCCACTATGAGGGAGATTTGGCAAGTGTGACAAACAGGAAGTTTACCAAACCCTGAACTTCAGAAAGTAAAATAAGTTTGAAGAGGCTTGAAGTAAGAATTCTAAAAGAGAGAAAAGAAGTGAGAGAGAAAAGAAAAGTATTAAAGGGAAAACAGAGAAGTAATCTTGAAAAATGCTCCAGTCCCATCCTCCTTTTTTGCGCCATCCTAGCTTGTCTTCTTCACTTCACCCTAACCACAGCTGCCAATCGCCATCTTTGACTATCCTTATTGGTATTTCCGTCCCTCACCAGAAGAGCCACTCTAGACTCAAAGCACAGAGTTCTTGGTACTGAAGGGTAGCCGATTATGCAACTCCAAAACACGCTGATTTTGCATAAGATTATTTTAAGCTGAAGGCAGTTGAGAAGAAGCTGATACAAGAAAAGCACTCTCTGCCCTCCTATTTGACCAAAAGTAGGACATAAATTTGTAAAAGGTTCCCCCCTTCCCTCTCTACCAGGAAGAACAGAAGTTAATCACTAGAGACAACTTCAGATTCTTACCAGCCTAGAACTGGTACCAGAGGAATCTACATAACAAACGTTGCTAAGATTAGCCCTTATCTACTAGTTTGCCCATATAGTTGCCTTCTCACATTTGCTGCCCCAAGAAGCTCAAAGTCCTTTCCCTTTGTTCTTGTCACTACTCTAAAAACCCAGGTTCTTACCATCCCTTTGACTTACTCATCTCTAAGTGCTCCCATGTGTGTGTAGGCCATACACATGAATAAACTTGTTTTTCTCTTGTTCGTCTGTCTCTTATCAGTCCAGTCTATGGGGCCCCAGGCAGGGAACCTAAGATGGGAAGAGGAAAAAGGTATTTTTTCCCTCCTGAAGTATCTAAAAGTAGAATTTTTATTGTATTTTCAGTCACACTACTGTAAAGGTAGTGGTATCTCTTTAGTACTATATAAACAACAAGAATAACAGTACCATAAAATTTAGATACATTTTATGTACAGTAAGCATTTCCCTATTTCCCACAGATTTTCTAAGGCAGTTCAGATTTCAGATATATTTTTCCCTTGTCTCATGCACCATCAAAATGTCCTAGAGCTTTAGTATTTCAGTTTCTAAACCACTTCTCTTCCAGAGAAGAAATATTCAGAAATAGTTAGACATTCTTACTTATCTGTGTGCTAATGATTTTACTCAGAAGCATGGCTACTTTTTAATCATATATGGACACTGGAAGACCAACTGGGGCTTGAGGCAACAAACATAACAATAAAACACAGCCAACTTGAAGGATACCTTTGATATTTAAATTAGAGACTGCCTAGTATTGGTAACAGATTGATGCGCTGAAAAAAATAACACTATTTCTTCATTAATGTAAAACAAAAAAGTCCTATCTACAGCGAAGTAAATTTTTATAGTCCACTGAAGATTAGAAATACACACTAGCTGGGTAACCAAGCTTTTCCATTTCAGTGAGAAAAAGTCTACCAAATCCCTTCTAAACCTACACTTATAAAAATAAATTTAACTCACTGAGGTAAGAAGAAAGCTAATTTAAGAAACATGACCCTGAAGAATAACACCGTGTTTCAAAATAGCAACGACTCACAGGCCCAGACAGGAAAAATCAAGTTCAAGTCTCTCTCCCAAAATAAATTTCGAATACTTACTTTGATAGCTAGATGAGTCCAAGCTATTTCCAGACTAGAGAGCATCCAAGGGGTGAATTCTGCACGCCGGCACGGAGACGTGCATCCTCGGGGGGCTCTGCCACGAAGGCTCCGGCCATGTCCCCAGCGCACCGTAGCTCCTCCCTTAAGGGGCTCCCCTGCCTGTCTCCTTCCCGGAGTCCCTCCCCCTGGTCTCCTGGAGGTAAACAGAATCAAGGACTTCAAGGAAAGCAAGTGTCGGTCTCCTCTATATTTATCTGTACACTCAAAAAACATATACTAAGAATTTTTTTCTGACAGCAATTATATTGACTCTAACAAATGAAAATCCATGCATTCAACTCTCCAGTCACCATTGACCATGACTTCCTGGTTCTAATTATTCGATAATTTTCGAAGGCTTTAGGGCCCCCCTTCACTGAGCTTCTTTATCAGTTGACCAGTGGCCAGTAGCAGCACCAGAGCTCCGTTGCCTAGAAGGGATGATCCTTATCCATCAAACTGGTCAGCACGGGAGCACAGACTCAAGCTGTAAAGGAACTACATACAGGTCTAGTTTTGGACTAAGGTATGCTACCACTAGAGGGCAGCAGGAAGTCTATGAATTACTCATCTCTGCAGCTTTCCCAGCCTATAAAGGATTTTGGACACGTCTTCCAACAGACACCTTGACGTGAAACAGTTCCTTACATTCTCTTTTTAAAATACATTTTTTAAAATTAAGGTATCATTGATATACAATCACATGAGCAACATTTTGGTTACCAGATTTACCCATTATCAAGTCCCCACCACATACCCCATTACAGTCACTGTCCATCAACATAGTTAGATGCTAGAGAGTCACCACTTGTCTTCTCTGTGCTATACTGCCTTCCCTGTACCCCCTCCTACATTATGTGTGCTAATCTTAATGCACCTTAATCCCTTTATCTCTCCCTTCCCACCCACCCTCCACAGTCCCTTTCCCTTTGGTAACTGTTAGTCCATTCTTGGGTTCTGTGAGTCCGCTGCTGTTTCGTTCCTTCAGTTTTTGTTTTGTTGTTATACTGTACAGATGACTGGAAATCATTTGGTACTTGTCTTTCTCTGCCTGGCTTATTTCCCTGAGCATAATACCCTCTAGCTCGATCCATGTTGTTGCAAATGGTAGGATTTGTTTTCTTCTTATGGCTGAAAATATTCCATTGTGTATATGTACCACCTCTTCTTCATCCATTCATCTACTGATGGACACTTCAGTTGCTTCCATTTCTTGGCTATTGTAAATAGTGCTACAATAAACATAGGGTGCATATGTCTTTTTGAATCTGGGATCCTGCATTCTTAGGGTAAATTCTTAGGAGTGGAATTCCTGGGTCAAATGGTATTTCTATTTTTAGTTTTTTGAGGAACCTCCATACTGCTTTCCACAATGGTTGAACTAATTTACATTCCCACCAGCGGTATAGGAGGATTCCCCTTTCTCCACATCTTTGCCAGCATTTGTTGTCTGTCTTTTGGATGTTGGCTGTCCTAACTGGTGTGAGCTATCTTATTGTGGTTTTAATTTGCATTTCTCTGATGATTAATAATGTGGAGAATCTCCTCATGTGCCTGTTGGCCATCTGAATTTCTTCTTTGGAGAAGTGTCTGTTCAGATCCTCTGCCTGTTTTTTAATTGGTTTATTTGCTTGTTGATTGTTGAGGCATGTGAGCTCCTTATATATTTTGGATGTCAACCCCTTATCAGATATGTCACTTATGAATATATTCTCCCATACTGTCAGATGCCTTTTTGTTCTACTGATGGTGTCCTTTGCTGTACAGAAGCTTTTTAGTTTCATGTAGTGCCACTTGTTCACTTTTGCTTTTGTTTTCCTTGCCTAGGGAGATATGTTCATGAAAGAGTTGCTCATGTTTATATTCAAGAGAGTTTTGCTTATGTTTTCTTCCAAGAGTTTTATGATTTCATGACTTACATTCAGGTCTTTGACCCATTTTGAGTTTACTTTTGTGTATAGAGTTAGATTTTTGCGTATAGAGTTGCATGTAGCTGTCCAGTTTTGCCAACACCAGTTGTTGAAGAGGGGGTTATTTCCTCATTGTATATCTATGGCTCCTTTATCATATATTAATTGACCATATATGTTTGGCTTAATGTTTGGAGTCTCTATTCTGTTCCACTGGTCTGTGGGTCTGTTCTTATGCCAGTACCAAATTGTCTTGATTACTGTGGCTTTGTAGTAGAACTTGAAGTTGGGGAGTGAGATCCCCCCTACTTTATTCTTCCTTCTCAGGACTGCTTTGGCTATTTGGGGTCTTTGGTGGTTCCATATGAATTTTTGAACTATTTGTTCCAGTTTGTTGAAGAATGCTGTTGGTAATTTGATAGGGATTTCATTAAATCTGTAGATTGCTTTGGGCAGGATGGTCATTTTGATGATATTAATTCTTCCTAGCCAAGAGCATGGGATGAGTTTCCATTTGTTAGTGTCCTCTTTAATTTCTCTTAAGAGTATCCTGTAGTTTTCAGGGTATAGGTCTTTCACTTCCTTGGTTAGGTTTATTCCTAGGTATTTTATTTTTTTTGGTGCAATTGTGAATGGAATTGTTTTCCTGATTTCTCTTTCTGCTTGTTCATTGTTAGTGTATAGGAATGCAACAGATTTCTGTGTATTAATTTTGTATCCTGCAACTTTGCTGAATTTAGATATTATTTCTAGTAGTTTTGGAGTGGATTCTTTAGGGTTTTTTATGTACAATATCATGTCATCTGCACACGATGACAGTTTAACTTCTTCCTTATCAATCTGGATACCTTTTATTTCTTTGTGTTGTCTGATTGCCATGGCTAGGACCTCCAGAATACTTCTTTATTCTTAAAAATGAGAACAAAAAAAAAATGCCATTGTATTAGGTTATAGTGAAGTAAGTTCAAAAGGAGTCATATAGAAAGTGGTATCCCAAGTTCATATGCATTTATTACATCTCTAACATACATGTGACACCAAGTATATAAACCATGGCTTTAAATAAATAACCATAAAGATACCAGTCAAAATATTCCATAAGGGAAATTACAAAACAAATGATAACACCAGCCAAAATATTTTTTCATCTGTCATAGACTGCAAATATAGAGAGTACCTAAAAATCAATTAAGAAAAAGACTTTAAACAAAGGTTACAAATAGGCCAATGACATACACCCATACAAAAAGACAACCAACAAATGTGGAGGAAAAACAATTCAATCTCACCAATTAAAATAAAAGAAAAATGAGAACAATAGTAAGATGCCGTTCTTCCACTACTGAATTGGCAATGATGAAAAAGAATAATTAAAAACCAACAAACAGTGTCTACAGGGGTCCAAGTTCTGTCAATTCTACCTCTGAAGTATATCATGAATCCACCTACTTCTCTTTACTTCCATGCAAACGTCAAGGTTCAGCCACCACCACGTCTCATTTGGATTACTGCCACAGCCTCAATGCTGTTGCTGTGCTTAGCCACCCACCCAAACTCCAACCACATTTTCCATAAAGCAGCAAAGAGAACTTCTCAAACTGTGTGATTCCCATCTTTGATATCCTGCAATGCTTCCTGCAGCTTTTAAGGTAAAATCTACACTTAGGTGTTACATAACTTGCAAGGCCCTTCCAGCCTTTGTATGCCCAAGTCCACCACTACAAAGTACACTTCAATTCACTAGTCTACTTAGTTCCTAACTGCCTTCAGGGCCTTTGGATCTCCTGTTACCATGACCTGGGACACTGTCACTCTATTCTTCACTACTGTCTTCCACTCAGCTTGCAGGCCTCCACTCCTATGTCATCTATTCAGACAAACCTTCTGTGATCCTCTTACCTACATCATTTTACTTGTGGAGCATCTTTCTGCCCTACCAGAATGGAAGGTCCATGAGGGATGGTCCCTTTTGTTTTTTCATTATTATATCTCCAGGAGCTACTACAGTGTCTGGCACAGAGCAGGCCCTCAAAAGAAATGAATATCTGTTCCTTGAATGAAAAGATAAGTACTGGAGAAGGAAGTAGCTGACTGTAACTGATTCTAAGTATATAGTTCTCAAACCCAGATTCTCATACTGTCCAGATTATTCTCTTTAAAACTCATTTCCTCCCACCTATAAAAAAAGAGTGAACCCATACATTATTTTAATAAAAATTAATTTAAAAATAATATTTTAAAGGAAATACAGCTAGAATTTTCAGATGGGAAAACACACTTCTGTTAACTCCATTTCTTCCTTTCAGATTTACTTTAGTAGAAGAAAAATACCATTGAGCCCGGCTAGTCACTATAAACTTAAGCACTTAAACATACAAAAGGAACTGGCCATCTCATTGTTATGACCAGAGAAATTTTAGAGAGGTTTCTCACTTTTTGTTCTTTGCTATAAGCAAACTAAAGAGAAGATCCAGAGTCAGTGCTATAATATAAAGACCCAAAGTAGCCAAACAAAATGAACAATCTCATATTTACACAATAATGAATTAAAGTAAAATACTTATTTTTTTAAATTGTATATACAACCATTTTCCACCTAAAATTAAGCCCTCACACTTTTCAAAGTTACCAAAATGCTCCTCAGTATGTTTAATCAGATTTTTAAGACTATCACAGTAGGAAATGGAGCCCAATACGAGACCTTAGAGATGCTTTCCAACAGCTCCCGAAGGTATGATAACTTCTACATTCTTTATAGATGAGTCATTCATTGATCTGTAGTAGCAGTTGAGACATTGGTTGGAATAAGAGAATACAGGTGCACAGAGCAACACAGGTACCAAGATGGCATGTCCTTAATTATTCACTACCTAATAGGTCCTGGCCACTGAAGTGGAACTGTGCCATCCTGAGTTGTTTTTTATGCTCAGATCATGTAATGCTCATTTTTTCAAAATTCTTTCAAAATCTGTTAATGCATACATTAACAAATGCATACCATTTGACAAAATGCTAAACCATTTGACTAAATGTCAGTTTGTCATACAATGAGAACATTACGTTATCATAACCTGAAAAGGTGGCATAGCTCATTAAAAGCATCTCAAAATTGTGTCAAATGATCTAAAGATGCAAGCTGTAAGATCAAACAATTTAACTTTCAAATATCACAGGTTATTTCAGTATAAAAGAGAAACAAGGAGCAAGGGAAACTATGGATTTAATTTGCAAAAGAGCAAAATATTAGTTGTGAAAATCAAAAGTGGAAAAATGACTAAGAACAGCAATTATGTGCTGCGTCTGGAGGGAAAGAATTCCATAAGGAGTGTAACATTTAGCACTTAAAAATGCCAAAATGGCTTCTCAAATACTTTCTCAAAACCACATTCTTACCATGAAGTGACAGTGGCAGTCCCCTGGGTATCTATCCCACACCCTGATGTACCACACCTATGCTAGAAGAATCAAGCTACACACGTAATAAAAGATTCTCATGCCTCAAATAAGTTCTGCTTGTGCAAAGCTAAGTGTGCATTGTAGAGAGATCTTGTTCACTAAAGGATCTTGGTGATCAGCATTTACGGAGCAAGATTACCAAAGCAGTCTGGCAAGGCAACAGGCGCATCAGCTTCACTGAAGAACACAGCTCAAATTTATCTTCTATTTATAATCCTAATGAGCTCTTCTAATGGTATAAACAGAACCAGCACTAAAGAGCTATGCACTAAAAATTAAACATATGAATAAAAACCAAAATACTGAATTAAAATAAAACCAAACATTTATTAAAAGCCTACCACATAAAAGCATTGTCCTGGACAGTCTGTGAGCCACAGGAATGCATACACCATGGTTCCTGACTAACTAGGTTAAAATGTCCAAATACCAAATTTCTACTCTTCTCTTCCAAGCCTTCTCTTCTTGCGTGCTTTCTTCAGCCTGGCAAATTGCAGTTCCCTCCTATCATTTATTCTAGCACCAACTCGTTGCTGACATGCTCATTTCCCCCAGTCCAATCCCATCAGATGTAAGACCCATAATACTCAAAGAACTCTTAATGTACTAATTGGAAATTTTTATTCAGAAGTAGTCCATACTTGCATGAGAATAGACCTAATATGTTCAGTGCACTAGTACAGCACCTAGCACAGATTAGGCTCAAAATAAATATCTGTTGAATGAATAAGTGGAATTAATCATTACTAGTGTCTAGCATATCTGAGCACTTCCCCTTAATACCTCAGTTTCCACCTAATGGCTATTACTCATCTTTAAGGAACATCAAACTAATGCCCGTAAGAATAGCAGAATAACGCACTGAACTTGGAGTTACTTTATTATTCCCAAATGATTAGGGAGGATTTTTGTTTTAAATTCATTGTTCTATCAAGTGCCTACTATCAAAGCACTATATATCCCTGACAATGATAACTCATAATCCAGGCAGGGTAGCACAGAGAACATGCTAAGGTAGATATACAGAACAAAGTGTGCCAAAGGTGTAGAATAGGAATTAAGTCCAAATAATATATGCTAAGATTCAATACAAAGTCAAGGCAAAAATAATAAGGCAAAAATTAGTTAGGACTGTCATAACCTTTTATGTAATGGCAATGTGACATTATTTACCAAAATCTGTAACTTATTTTATGTCCCAGAAATTCCATTTCCAAGAATATTGCCTACAGAAATAATAACAAGCCAAGATATACATTCAAAAATGTTCACTACAGCCATGTTTATATAGCAGAATTTCCAAAAGCATCTAAACATCCTTCATTGTGGTTTGGATAAGTAAATGTGGTTCCTCCTGAGGTCTGGAATACCATGCAGTCATTTGAAAGAAGGAGGTGTATATAAATACCAGCAAGTGTGTGATACAGATATACACTTTATATTCATTTCAAAATGTGTATTATTTCACTTTATACATATATGTGCATAAGCATGTAAAAGCATAAAAAGTCTAATACACGAAGAAAATAAAAATTTAGACCTACATACCAAACTGATAACAGTTACCCTTACGACTTAACAATTCTTCTTATAATTCAAAATGTTTTATAATGAACACTTATTTTTCTAACCAATAAAAGGTTATACAAATAAATAGCTGTTTTGAAGGCAGATGACCTTCTCCAATACAAACCCACACACATTCTCCCCAACTCACCCCCACCAAAAACCCCAACACACCCCCTTATCCTCTATTATCAAGAGAAACTGGAAGGAGAGACCCAGCAAACCAACAGGCTAAATTCAGCAGAGGGATCTCAGTTCGAGTTCCTCTAAAAACCAGCCCCTGAAATTGTTCCAGTATGAAGAAACTAAACCTCCTAGAACTGCCCCTCTGTGCTTCATTTTATGGGCTTTTAGTTTTATCAAATGGCCACAAGAATTACACACTATGAAAAACAGCACCAATGTGCTGACTGATGCACTATCTTGGCAAACAGCAACTTCTTTTTTGCATTTCTGTGAAAGACCTACCACATGTAAATCAAAATAAGAAAGGTCAACGTCTTTAGAAGCCAGTTATTAGCTTCAGGACTTGTAAACAACAGTACAGTACAGTAGATTCTTATTAAGAAGGAAGGAAAAGCTTTTATAAAAAAAAGAAAAATGAATGCTTAAATCTTTTATTTAATTTTGCTTTATAAGCTATAAAGCTATCCAATTCTCTCAGCAAAAATTCTAGGTGAGTTTATTGTACCTATTTTACAGGTGAGGATGTGGAGGTTCAGAAATCACATGATTTCAAGTTAGATCCTTATAACTACAATTCTAATTCTATTATATCAAAGAATTGTCCAGAATTTATTATTTAGACAGAAACAGAACCAAATAGTCCATTTCTTTTTTCTTTTAAAGCTTAAAAAGACTTCTACTGTAATTGTATTTGAAAAAAATCACAACAGCTTTATAATGGATGGTTTTCATTTTCGTGGGTAAAAACTTACATACTTTTGATTTGCACTGCTTCACGTGATTTTTTTTTACATTGCCTTAAATATAAAATTCTGTATTAATGTTGCTCCATATATACACACACACAAGATATTTTGTTATTATTAATTAAATATATGCATGGCTTTTTTTTTCAAGGCACGCAATTCTTTTTCCCAGTATAAAGACTGTCTAATGGAATGGAGTTTAGCTCAGGGCTAATGTTTCTAACACACGTATATAAATATGAGGCAGCCGTCAGGCAGGGCGGTTAAAATAGAGTTGGGATCTCCGTGTTTGGGTTAGAATTCTTGCTCCTTCCTTCATGGGTTAAACTACCATTTGTTTAAACCTAACATTTGAGCCTCCTGTTTTTTCATCTCTAAAATGAGAACAAATAATATTGGTCTTAGGTGGTTTAAATACATTTTTTTTTTTACTTTTTATTTTGAAGTAATTTCAGATTTACAGAAAAGTTACAATAATAGTACAGAAAATGGAGATACACCCCTCCCAGCTTCCGTGTTAACAACTTAGATAACTATAGTGTGTTTATCAAAACAGTAAATTAACACTGTAATAATACTATTAATTAAAAGACAAATCTTATTTAAATCTCACCGATCTTCCCCCTTGTGTCCTTTTTCTGTTCCCACAATTATTCGGTTATTGTGTCTCCTTAGTCTCCTCCAGTCTGTGGCAGTTCCTTAATCTTTCCTTGCCTTCCGTGACCTTGACACTCCTGAAGAGGAATAGCTATTCTATAGAGTCACACAGATGGGGTTTCTCAGATGTTTTCTCATGACCAGACTGAGATTATGCATTTTTGGCACAAATACCCCAGAAGTGATGTTGTGTCCTATTCAGCGAGTCATATCAAGTGTACACACTGCCCATAGATCTTATTACAAGTCATGCTAACTGCGATCCCCTGTTGAAGCTGGTAATCTCTGAGTTGTTTCTGTAAGCAATGGTGCTAGAACACAGCAAGTCTTCAATAAATAGCCGCTATCATTATGGTAAAGTTCAGACGAAGGACTTTAGTTTCGGAATCAGGCAGGCTGGGTTCCAATGCCCATCCTGTCCGTTCTTGCCACATGACTAAGGGCAAGGCTTTTAACTTCCCAGCTTCCTTCGGCATACAAGTGAAGATAAAACTACCTGTGAAACTGTTATGAAGTGGCTATAAAGTTAAGAAGATGAAATGAAATAACACATGTAATGCATTCAGTGCCTGGAATTTATTGCATGAAATCAGTTACTATTATCACTTTTAAGTAAGTTACTATTTTTCTGTAAAATAAGCACTGTGACTTAAGGAAATCTGAGATCTGAGGAAGAAAGATGAGTTTGGAGCCTTCTGGAAGTAGGTTAGAAAGATGTGAGAAGAGGAGGGAAGGCACTGGGTGAGCCAACAGCACCTCTCTCTTAGTCCATCTCAATGTTCCACTGAAGAAACTGGCTTTGCAAGCAAAGCTCGTGGACATGAAGGCATTCGTGCTTGATCGCTAACACATTAACCATGTGATGCGGGAGCCAAATCCCTGCTACACACCACAAGGGTTCTGTCTCCTCATTCTCTTGTAAAATCACCCCTGCCCCCCACTTGCTGGCATCTCTTGCACGGACTTTTAGGTTGTGACATAGGACATTAAAATTTTTTCTTTTAGAGCTGCCTCTGCTTCTCCTTGGGTGTAGATTAGGGGCAATTTTAGGATACCTAATATACAGTAATTTAAAAATATTTGAAACAATCCCTCCCTTTAAAATGTAAATCTAACCCTGAAGGAAATGGACCATAAAGAAAACTTAAAACTAACCCTGGGGAGGTCTGGATATGCAGGCCAAAATTTTAAACCCTTTTATCAGACCATATGAAGACTCATAAAAGTAATTCCTGCACCACAGCCTTTGTGGATTTACGTCAGTTTTGAAAAGCCATAAACCTGAGAGAGTAGTAAGATGTTCTGTACTGTAGGGTAACCTGTAGTCATACAGCTTAGATGTTAACTACAAAACTATTAGAGCATCATTATGTATTCAAGTAATTAGAAAGTCAGTATGTGCTATAACAGCCAAGTTCTACAGCATCCAGGGCTTAGAGACCAGGCAGTTCACAGTCATCTAAGGTCTCTCAGTGCCAAAGTGGGAACTTGAACACCACACAGTGAGAATCAAACAAATGTGTAGTTCTCTGAATAAGCCAATCTGACAGAAAGAGACTGGTACCCTGGTTCCCAGGTCAGGAGGGGGTCCTCTGGCCAGGTGACATCTAATTGACTTTAAAGAGCGCTCATCTGCAGAGGGCAGTTGAGGCAGAGAACTGGGCAGAGTCAAGAATCTAAGGCCTTTGCTCTGCATACTGCTTCCCCCTGGCGGAAAGGGAAGGTGTCGCACTTCCTTGCTTTCTCACTTTGCTGCTCCTCCTGCTAGGGAAGAAGATGAGAACAACTCACATTACGGAGAGTATACTAGGACGTAAGTTTTTAAGAAGGATATGTTCATTGGAAGCAAAGCAATTCAAAGAAAAAGGGATAAGAATCCCCATTGACAGGTGAGGACCTATGTCTGAGAAGTGGGGTAAGGAGCTCAACGTCACGCACTGGAGTGGGGCTCCAAATGCTGGCTCCAAAGCCTGTGTGCTCTGACACCTCCCTTCAAACCATGGGGTAAATCTGGTAGAAAGTTCTAGAATGTGCTTTCAGTTCCTTAAAATGAGGAACACTGTTACCATGAGACTTGTATCATTGATTGTTGTATCATTATTACATGATTACTGGCATAAATTACAGTTGCAACAGTAGGGGTCACATCCAGGGACAAACTGCCAGAGGAGGAAGTTCCAGGCAGTTTCACTTTCTCCAACTACTTAGGCAAAGGTATAAAACATCACTGGGGTTCCTTTCAGAGAGCTCCCTTTCTCGATCACAAGGTCTCCCCCAACACCATCCCCCTAAGTACCAAGCCCTCAGGAGCTATTATGATTTACATAGATTTGTGTGAACTTATTTACCTTATACTATCTCTTTCTTCAAAAAATACTTTCCCCCTTATTATAAAAGTAATATAATCTCCTTGTAAAAGATTCAAACAATACAGAAGTACATTCAAGTTTGAAAGAGAGTCAAGTAGGTAGGAAGGAAGGTAGGAAGGGATGGAGTGAGTCACAGGGCAATTCCTGGCAAAGCTGAGACTAAGCTGGGAGAGCATTTCTCAGTGGGTCATAAGATTTGACTGACAGTCTTTTTGCATGTTCCCTACCTCCACCCGACATGCACACGGCCACTACTGGCTTCCCCAAATAAAAGCCTCTGGTATCTCATCGGGGTCCAAAGGTCCACTTACAGGACCACTCTGGCAGCCCCTCCACCATAACTAGGGAGCTAGCTGGGTCTAACTGCCCACAGACCCAAACATCTCTAACTAGCCCTGCATCTCATTCAGCTTTGCATGAAGTTTTTTGTTTTTACAAACAAAACTGCTTGTAAGCACTTTAGCAATTATTCTGACTGTACCATTTGCTCATTTGGTTAATGTGCTAATTGCAGATCTGTGTTTTGTTTACCTGTTAAAGCCAGACCTTGATCTGACAATTTGGTTAACCAACCATTTTGACTAATTTAATGTTTTAAAATAGCACTGCCTATTGTTTAACAGATTCTATAAAATACACACTCCCCCTGATTTTAGCTGGCTTTCACCTGATTTTTTCAAAGCAACTTCATGTTCAAAATTAGGTTAGCCTATGTTAAAGAATTTCTTGATAAAGCAATGATTAAAATGATCTGCCCTGAAATTATGTTCAATTCTTACTCAAAATATTTGGTACTTTAAACATGTATAATGTTCCTAAATCAAATATATTAGTCAGTCATGTTTTATGAAATACATCTGCAGTGGGCAAGCTATTTTAGCAGGAAACCAATTTTAACTGATGAAAGAAAAGAAAGTATCTTTGGGAGAAACAAAGTCTACAGATTTTTAAATGGATACTATAAACATTTCCCCAGTAAAGCATAATCTCTGAAGAACCATTTTGTTCCCTCAGGGAATTTAAGCTACTTGAAAGTTCATGTCTAGATATTTTTAAAAGAACAGGGAAATTTGGTGCTTGCACCAAATACCTATAGGGGTAGAGCAGTGTCCAAACAATTTCTCTACTGGACCTAATCTCTCTAGTCCCCAGGAAAAATTCCAGACAGTTTAGGCTCAAATGAATTCTCCTGTGTCACAGAAGTAACCGCGCATGAAGGTAAAGATGGCAGCGGTCACAGCCTGTGTTTGGGATAGCGGTGGAGAGCGGCAGAAGCCAGTGCTCTGGGGAAGAGGTGCTGGTATCAGGAACCGACTCCAAAAAGGGTTGTGCTTGCTGCCCTGGCCTTGCCTTGCAACAGGATGCCGATCAGATACAGTCTTCCCCAGGCATCGCCAGGGCCTCCCCTGAGGGGGTTGAATTTCCCAAACATTCAACTCGGCAATGCCCAAGTATAAAGGAAAAAGCACGTTCTCATTTCACAACACATTGCAAAACAACTCAAAAACCATTCAAAACAGAAAGAGTTCTAGGCTAGGAGACATTAGACCTCAAGTGAAGTCACCGATAAACCCCTCATCCTCCAACTTCTCTTTTGACTTAATTGGGTGGAATTTAATCCTTTCCTCAGTCACAATGCTGTTGAATATGACATACCACATAGAAACTTGCAAAAGCCATGAAATGCTGCACAAATAAGTTACTATAGTGCTCAAAGGATGGCAAATTTATAAACAATTAAATAGTAATGTCAACAATCTTCTGTTTAGGTAACTACAGAAATGAAACAGGTTTAGCCGCACTCCTTTAGAGAGTCTTATTATTCAAGCCTATGGCTTCTGTATGAGTTTAATAATACAAATCATATGGCTTAGATTTGGGTCTACATCTTCTAAACACAACATCATAGAATAAAGGCCTAGCCCCTTACCTAACTACCAGCTAGGGAGGTAGCAGTCATACCTCTGGGCCTCATCAGTAACTGGACCATGAAGTTCACATTGGCAGGGCTGTCCTCCTCAGGACCCCTGAAGACCAGCCCCATCAAGCACTGTGAAAAGGACACTTCCAGAAAGGTGCACCTCTGTAGCATCACCAGGGCACAGCCCAAGAGTTATTTCATTAACAAGAGTAGGAAGAGTCAATAGAGAAAAAGTAAACAGTTGATTAACAAACACGAGAACCAAGTACAGAGTAAAACGGTGTGATGTCTGAGATTTGCTTTGAAACGCTGCCCCCACTCTCCTTTGCCCACAGCCCCGAACAAAGCAGGGGAAGGAGAGAGAAGAATCACAGGAAGCTGATGGTTGTTCATGATGGATGAGCAGGATATGGAGTTCATTTTACTAATCACTCTACATTAAAAAAACAAATTGTTTTACTTGTCATAATAAAGTGCTGTGTTAAGCTGTATTTTAGTTTTAAAAATAATAGATGGACATGCACAAAACCATAACACACCCAGAAAAAAGAAATTAAGAAAAATAAATGCACCTAAAAATTTATGTTGGGTGGTGGGATGAAACCAAATAATAAGTCAGCTGATGTCACACAACTAATAAGCTGGTAGCCGCTATTCATTGCAGATAGTTCTTTCCCAGCAGGCCTCACTCATTCATCAACATTTATTGGACCCACCACCTCTTTATTTTATTTTTTTAGGGTATACAACATGAAGACTGAACATAGCAGACATTGTGAAACCTACCCATACCTACAACATCCCCTGAACCAAGTGGGAGTTGACCCTGCAGTGTGCCACACCTCACTCACCTGGCACTCCCCACAGCCAGAGGGCCTTTTACCCCCAGCTCTTTCCTCAAAGAATGAAAACATGTCTAGTTTCCCTGCCTACAGAGACCAGATCAAGTCAACAATAGAAAAGAAAGGCAAAAAGATCCAAAATGACAGGCAAGAACACCTCACATTAGATTGATGATAAAAACCAAAAGAAGCCCAAACTGCTACATGTCCTCACTGGGAAGTTACTATATATGAAAAGTTTTACTGTTTCCTTACTATTTCCTCACTCAATCCATATTTCCTTTTTAGCTCCAGAGGCAGACAAGAAAGTTAGGAAAAACCTAAGAAACTCCACAATGGCAGATAAGGAGGTAGGTTAAGCAATGAGACACTGTTCTAGAAATTCCATTTGATAAAGAGCACTGAGTTCTGAGACCAAATACTAGGGATAGCTACAGAGACTGTGCACCTTTCCTGATTTCTGTCCCTCAAGAGGAGAAAAGACTCTGTTGGCAAAATGTTTTTATATTAGTCTGGACAACGAAGACACATCTAATAAAAGTGCTGGCTGAGCAGTACAGTTTAAAACAACTTTGCAGGTGAGCTGATAAAAATCCAACTCCCAAACCAAAGGGATTCTTAAGATCTTACATGTCCTAGAGGCACTGTGCTCCATTCATTTTCCCAGAGCAAGGTCTTTATTACCCAAATGTTTGGACTCGTGACTTTTGCCATGTGTCATATATCCTTATCTCTATATGGATACTACAAACACGGGAAAAACTGCCATGTAAGCCACCCTCTGGGCTAAAGCAGATACTTACTGACAACCCATTTTCACATCTCTCCTCTCTGAGCTTTTAAAAGAAGCTTGCTTTGCTTAAAAAACTGGTCAGTTCCTATCTTATGGATAACGTGACTCTTACACTATTTCCTATTTTGCTTTGGCCACCTGGAATATCTCAGCTAAAAGTACATGCCAAATTTGCACCTGGACTGAAGGTACAGATTCAGAGCTGATACCTCAAGAGTCTAAGTGTGTGTTTTGTGAATCCTAAAAAAAATAAAGCCTATCAACAGCCACGTGAAAAGGTAAGAGCCAGGGATGGCAATACAGGTGAGGACATAATGCTGGTTTTCCCTTGGCATTTCAGATGCACTCTGGACTCAATTTTTAATGACACAGGACAGGGCAGGAACTTGTCCAGACTTGATCAAGAATCACATCCACTAAGAAATTCCTTTTGCCAGTTGTCCATAACTTTCAACATTATGGGTTTTCTCAGAAGGTGTGGTGTTTAAATAGGTCTCTACAAATTCTGGTGCCAGGCACTATGCTATGGAAATCAAAATAAATCTGAGGCTATGTGAAATAAACATGCAAAAGAAAGAAAGAGTTTTTTATAGCTGCTTATGTGTTTTGCTTTAAGTCACCACTAACTTAATTTCAGGGCCAGAAATAAAGTCAGGTTTGACCCCAATGTTCTGGCTGTTAGATCCAAAAGTTGTTTTTTTCCCTAGGTTTTTGCTTTTCATTGAACACCAAATTGTTCAACAATAATTGGTATGAATCTACTCTAAGAAGTAAAAATACTGAAGTTAATGACTGCTTCCTAAAGTAAGTCAAGTAATTAACCAAATTAACAAATCACTGTGTGAACTAATTATACTTTATAAACTACTTACCATATACAGAATAATGCTGTAATCTGTATGGACTCCTTTTAGCTTTTATGTAACAGGAAGCTTGTCAGAAGCACTTGAGTGAGCTGGGAATTATGGCTCACGTGTAAACGATGAGCTTGTCCCAGAGATTGCAAGTCTGAGGTGATGGCAAAATTCATGCCCTGATCTCTCTAACCACACAACTAACTCTTTTGTTATTAGATCCCAAAAAACACCTTCATGGGTCACTGTTATGATTACTACGTTGAATGTTTCTAATTTGAGATGCAATGCATAGAAAAATCAGGTTAAACAAGTCGGTGGAGTTCCCTAGATATCTGCAATAAATGGTTCCTTTAAACCATTAAGGAGCAGGTATGACGTACCACAGTTTGAGTCTTCTTAACCAGTCTTGGACTGGATTAATTACTCCCTCAGAATGTACTAAAGCATGTGGATGGCTAAGCAACCACTTACTGCCACTGGTATTCACCAATATAAGCCTAACAATTTGGTCAGTTCCCACTGGTTGATGTGCAATGCTTACAAAGACTCAGTTTTATCTGCTCCAAACCCGTTTACGTGGATTGTAGTGGTTTCTGTTATTACATAATTTAATATTAGGTAATACATGAAACTTGAGTCTGAAAAGGAAGTCATAGTTTTTTATAAAATTAAGCAGGATGCTTTAGAAAGACTTTTTTTGCCAAGATTACTACAAAATTAGGTGTGTTCAGCACATTCATATTATGAGGGGGAAAAAGTGACTGAAAATCTAGATGAATTCAATATTGGGCTGCTTCCAAGGTTTTGATGTTCTGGCACCACTTTAAAGAAACAGAGACTAGACATTGGGGGTGGTCCATTATGATTGTGGTCTGTGAGGGAAAGACAACATGGACCACAATCAGAGGACCCCTGTTCAAAGAAACACTCGATGCCACAGGAAAGACTGAACATGGATATTTCTAAGTTTCATAAAATGTTTATGGTGGCACATACCTTTTTTTTTATTACTTCCACTCTTAACTAATTAATCATGCAACTACAGGTTCCCATTGTAATCAACAAGTCTTTTTCTAAGGAACTAAACCAAGGTCTGAACCCTCTCCCAGTATTTTCTTCTTTCCTTGATAAAGAACTTGAACAAAAATGAATGGGGAACAGTTTGCCTTGGAATCTTACCCCCTTTTGGTAGCTATGTCCTGTACCTCTCTAAACTCTACAGATTGGGGATCCCAGCCCCACCCCTCTGGTGGCCAAAGTCAGACACTGCCTCTTCTTTTTCCTACATATTTACATCTTCCATGAGCTTCAAGTCCAAGTACATTCAGCTAGAAGCTGAACAAAAGCAAGGCATAGTCCACACACACCAAAAGGGGTTTCTCTTCCCTAGGAGGTTTGTGTATCAGGAGATTTATGCTCACCTATTGGTAAGTGGTAGCAGTTCAAGAGTATAAAAAGAGGAGGTTAAAAAAATGCAGGTCAGAGGAAAGACAGACATTTTGGAACCAGAAATAGCAGAACAGGTTTGCAGTATAAAGACAAAGGAGTTACAAACTAGAAAGAACTAGATTTAAACTCCATCTGTGACTTTGGGGAAGTTAACCTTTCCAAGCCAGTTTCTTTGTACACAAAAATAAAGACACCACCTACTTCACAGAATAAAGGAGATAGAGAGTTGCAAAGTCCAGGTATAGTCCAGGCACATAGCAGGTGCTCAATAAATCATGGCTGCTTGTAATATCTCCCTTCTCACATCCAACCCACCCCCCAAATGAGACTATTTTCATAACATCTTCCCTCTCTTGATTTAAGAACCCAAAGAATCTCTTAAAAGGAGCTGGGTACCCACACCTTAATGACTCCCCAAAGCAGCAGCTCAGGGACTCTGTCAGGAAGAAGACTCTATAGGGCAAGGTAATGTTACTTGTAAAATACGTCCTTCACACTTTCGGCATATTCTTAAGAACTCAGAGAACATGGGGCACTCAAAATATGAACATCAGTTGGGTGTTTTATATGATCAAATTTACTCAAAATTAATGTACAGTAAGATCAAAAGTGAAAACAAAACCCAGTCAGTTTATTCTCTTTACAGCAATCCTCACCACCCATTCTCTTGCAGGGAATATGATCATCTAAGATCTCTGATGGGGGAGCTTAGAGATCCACACTGTACACTCTTTGCAAACAGCAGATCATCACCCTTGAAGAGACAGTTCACTGCAGTCCGGGATGAGAGCTCACTCAGGGAGGGGCACTCTGCAGGTACCAGGCAGTATGCACAGTCAAGATCAGTGTTTGTACTGTCACTCCTCAGTTCAAGAGAAGGATCTTGAATCTTGAATCACATCCACCCACAATAAAGCAAGACGAAGATGTTGAAGAGTAGAGGCAAATTAAATACGGCAGGCTGGGTCTAGTTCTTAAATGAAAGGAGAAAATCATGACACCAAACCAAATGGAGAAAGAGGAGAGGAGAGGACACAGCTAGTTAATTCTAAACAACACTGACTACTCACACATCTGAACAGAGTTCACTCCCTTTCCATGAAAGGGAATATCAATTGTTGAAGTTCAGAAGCACAAAGTATCTGGGTTTATCTAGATGTCTACATCTATTGCCTCTGTACACGTGTGTCATCTTCCCTGGATAAGAATCAGCCACTACATACTGCTTTGATCTTACCTGTAGAGGACAAACACAGGATGACGAAGCTGCCTTTCATTTGCCAAAGATGATGAAATGTTTAACAGCTGTTATCTAAGCAACCATTCGATTCCAAAGGTATTCAAGGTAAATCTGCTCTGTCCTTTAAAGAAAAGCTTTTCTTCACCTCCTCAGGTGTTAATTACTGATTCATAAAGAAAATACTGAAAATAAATGAGTTATGGGGCCTAAGAAGGGATGATGGTGATGGAATCTGCCTCAAGGGGCAGAGTGGCATCTGAGAATTGTGATGCTAAATCATTTCTCTTCAAGTACATGACTTGAGAATACCTTCCGCTTACTACATATATTTCAAAAGGCTCCACAGAGAAATAATTTCATCTCTGTACTTTAGCTTTTGTATGCTAACAAATATTTTAAAATATAGTTAATACCATATTGCAAATATTTTTTCTCCTGAATAAAAGTGTAGGCTTATTTGGTTATTTTTCTACTCTTTCTCTGAGCTTCTTAAATATTAGAGATCTTTGGCAAATAGCCATTATTCACCTGAAATGACAATAAAAAAAATGTGTGTCCTGCAAATGGAAACCCCAAAGCAGATCATGTAAAAATTATCAGATACATAGCCCCTCAAACAAAGAGAGTAGGCATCTAAGCTACTTGTAGGAACTACCAGATGTTGACATATTAAATGCTGAAATGAAATTATTCTTAATTTTTAAGTTACCAGCTTTTAATTAAAAAATGGCTTATAAAAGCAATAAAATAGTAATTTTTACCTTTAAAAAAATTTGATTATTTTAACACTACAGAATTGTTTAGTCCAAATGCGTTGCACAACTTTTCTAAGCAATTTGAAGCTGTTTAGTACCCAAAACAGGTTTGGGAAATAAGACAGAACTTTTTGGCATCACTTCTCAAAGGTGAGGTTCTAGTAAATTCTTACTATGTTTTGGAAGCATGTATTCTGCAAAACCAGCACCTATTCAGTTCTCAAACTAAGCCAAGAATCCCAATTACTATCAAGCCAACACATTAAGAAATTAGCTACATAAGCTGAAAGCCATCCAATAGTTTTTGGTATGGCAAGTAATAATGCAGAAGCAGCACAACTATAAAGGTGGTTTGTTTCTGTGGGATAGAAAAAAGAAAAGTGTATAAATAGTATTATCTAAGACAGTACAGAACCCTAAGATATGGAACAATTCTAATCAGGAATTTCATACATGCCAAATTATTCAAAAGAGGAAGAAAAGAAATATTATTCATGCATATCAGATTCTTGACAGGTTACATGAAATGTCCAAAAAGACAAATCTAGAGACAGAAAGTAGATTAGTGGCTGCCGGGTCTGGGGATGGGCATGGGGATTCACTGTAAAACCAGAGGGATCCTATGGGATGGATGGGAATGTTTTCAAAGTGGTTCATGGTGCCGGCTGCATAACTTGGGGGAAATTTACTAAAAATTTTGGAATTGTACAGTCAAAAGAGGTGAATTTTATGGTATGTAAAGTATACCTCAATAAATTTTTTTTAAGTGACAGGGTGATCATTTGAACTAAACATTTTGATTGGGACTGGGAATTAACTAAAATGTACTCAGATTCTCAGTTTTGAGCATGTTCACTTCTAATAACTTGAATTTCAAAAGAGAAGATTACAGTACTTTCATACAAAATACATGCAGCTTTTATAAATGACACAGGGAAAACGGGACATCAGTCTAAATGTCCATCAATTAAAGTGGTACACTGAAGAAGTTATGGTACAGTCATCCTCTGAAAGTAGTGCAGTCCCTACTTTGCAGTCAATTAAAAAATACGTTAGATTATGTACGATACAGATTATGCATGTCCAGGATATGCTGAGTGAAAAAGTACCCAGCAATGCACCTGGTAGGACATATAAGAAATGGATTACCTATGTACATACATGTGTTTGCCTGTCTATTTGTAAAGGTAAATACATGCTTAGGCCTTGGAAGCAGAAATGGGGAGAGATTTTTCCACCAAAGTTCAAGGAAGTAATTTGGAGGTATGCACTCCAAAGCCTGAGAATGGCTGTCACCAGACAGATGGGATTCATAGAGTTTTTAACGTTCTTTTTAACTGTAGTTACTTCCTTATGGAAGAGGAAGGTTAACACAGTGGTAAAGAGATGGCCTAAATCTAAATCCTGGCTTTTCTGGTTTCTTGCTGGGAGACCTTGAACAAATTACTCAGCCATTCTGTGCCACAGGTTTTCGCCTCTGCTAACCAAGGATAATAACAGCAGATACACCATAGCTTGTAAGGTTAACTATGTATATTAAATACACAAAGCAGAGTAAAAACTGTGATAAGTATTCTGTTAGTGTTTATCAGCATGTACACCAATACGTCATTTGTAAGAAGAAAGCATGAACAGAAATTTTATTTTTCTGGGGGGAAAAAAGAAAAAGTATAAAACCACAGGCAATGGCATTTTGTCCATTTCCTCAAGTAAGTTCAGTATCAGTAAGTAAGCAGGCTGTATCAGATACTACTCAAAGTGCGGACAAGGGTCAGCCCTGTCTTATGACCAACATGATGTAATCAACCTCCCAGTCCCCCGGCCCCTGCCCCCAAGGCCAGATGGTTCCTGGTTGGGAAGCTCCCAAGTGCCCTGGCACAATGTGCTGTGACCGACCCATCGTGTGGCCGCTGCCAAGGCAACTGCTCTGCCGCACAGGGGCGATAATTAGTGTGTGTGACCAGACCAGTGGCAGAGGACTCAACACAAACACTCCAATATAAACACTGATGCCTAATAATTGACCTCAATGGGACTTGTGGCCTCATCTTGAGAGACACAACAGAAACCAGGGTCAATTATCTGACACTCAAGGTACAACGGGAAAAATCATTACTCATCACATTCTAGTGACACAGAACAAAGCTCTGCCTTTCTGAAAAAAGTTCTAAACTAGCCCCATTGCCCATGCCTTACATTGAAAGGGGCAGTTCTAACTTTACTACTCCTCAAGATCTTTTCCAGTGACCACCTTCTCAAGTCTACACAAGAGCAGTTCTTAAAGAAGGTCACTTATATTTACTGAGTGATAACTATGTACCAAATTTATCTTTTTCTCAAAGCTCTTTGCGGTAGGTAATTTAGTGTCCCCTTTTACAAATTAAGAAAAATGGGGCTCCGAAAGACTGTATTCCCACTTGAATTGTATCTGTGAGTGGTAGTGCTGTGAATCAAGTGCAGACACATGCCTTCCAAAACCTCTGCTTTCCTGCTAGTCTCATTCTCAAGGAGCTCACATTTGTTATTTCAACCATGGAGCGCTTCTTCAAAGGTCTACACACCACGAAAATTCCTACCACTTAACCAAAAATGTCCCACAAAGGCATTTGAAATTTTCTTGTATGTATTTCTTATGATGGCCACAGCTGATACTAGCATGTTATTTTTCATTTGCTTTGTTTCTCCAGTGCCCACAGGTTCCCAAGAAGGCACCCAGGTTTCACCCACAGACCTGCCCTCACTGAGTAGCACAAGTCACAGAGAGTCCTGCTTTCAAGAAACTCATTTTTCAGAGTAGACTGTGTTCATCTCACTTTATTTATCTTCCTGTAGAAAATGTCAATGACAAATTCACAAATGAATTTCTGTCAGCCTTACTACACTTGATTTATAAGCTGGACCAAAGTGGCACAAAATGACTGTGCCCAAGAAATCATTTGTGAGCTTTCCTTGAGTGAGCTAGACATTTTTAAGCATCTCCATCTATCTTTCTTTTCGACATACAGTTAAAAGGAAAAACTGTCATTACCACAGGACAATAACTTTGATCAAGACTAATTAATGACATCATTCATCAATTATTTCATCAGTGTGCATTGAAATGGGTGCTTAATAAGCACCATGATCATTCAAAACAACAATGGCTGGTTCTCTAATGTTCTGCTGCCTAATTATGTCTGTGTTGAATGCCACTGAAACTAACAGAAATCAAAGCTTAGCATTAACTTTCTCAAAAATAAATCTGTTTTCCTCTTTTAGCCTTTTATTACAGTAAATCCAAATTAAGGGAATCAACTGCTTTCAAAAAACTATGCAGAGTAAACAGAGCCATTAGATGTCTCATCCTAGGTTAAATGGCATGAAAAAGAGACTGATCTTACTGGAAATTAACATTTATTGGTATTTTCAGGGCACAACACTGTATGTCAAACCAAGAAAATATCAAACCATAATGTTGCCTCTTCTAGGATACCATTAAAATAAGTATATAAATATAGACTATTTGGATTGTCAGGGAATCCTTAAATTGTCTCTGGAGATATTTAATTAAATAAAGAACCAGCCAAATATTTTCCTTAGATTAAGGCTGGGTCATTGTTTACAGAGTATATAACAAGCTTTTATATGTATACTCAATTTTTGTTCACCAGAATCTTAAAAATTTAAGTGCTTGAAGGAAAAGTTTGTCCCTTGAAGAAATCTGGAGAAATCCATTCTTTATCTGCTCATGATTTTAAAACTGGACTTTTAAAAATACAGTTTTAATAACTCTCTACTCACAAGAGCCCACACATGATTATGTCTTAACAGGTAATCACGTGAGCACAAGGGAAGGAGATTCCCAACCGCACACTCAGCACCAGTGCACTGTTCCCACTTTCAGTATTTTAAAACGTATCATGGGTAAATGATATACTATTATCTTAGAACTCACCCCTGCTGTCTAGATAACTGACTTGGGGTTAGGATGATAGGAAATGGATGTGTTCTGAACTCTAGGAGTGTACTTGTCATGCATACATACATCTAAGTTGATTAAAGTGTTCCAAGGTGAATCTTCACATCAATTTCTCTATTCCTGCTCATTTTCCCCCAGCACTTCTTGCTCTCCCTTGTCTCTATCCATTCGCTCAACACATTGTATTTCACTTCAGGTACTGGTTCCGTGTGCTGGGGATACAGAAGTGAGCATTACCTGTGACTTCTGGCTACAGGAATGATCTCACCATGTGGCTAAATTCTGGTATTTATAGA
This sequence comes from Manis javanica, assembly GCF_040802235.1. Classification (NCBI taxonomy): domain Eukaryota; kingdom Metazoa; phylum Chordata; class Mammalia; order Pholidota; family Manidae; genus Manis; species Manis javanica. The sequence continues at coordinate 64,452,210 of NC_133162.1, forward strand.
CATGGCTGTTCATAAGCTCACCTGCTCTTCCAAGGCCCAATAAACTGCTGGCAGCCTAGGCAAATACAGAAGAAAAGGACACAATGCCTATTATTCCTTCAGAGTAGTCCTGGTGTAAGTAAGATAGTAAGGGGTCTTCAGGGCTATGGGGCATACTACCAGTGGGAATTAACCCTTTGTCCTAAACTACAACTACTCGGCTTTAAAAGCAGCAAAAAGTATAGCCAGTTTTTCTCAGTTCCCATCCTCCTTTCATTTTCTTTTAAAAAGAACATGTTTTATACCCATTATACTAAAGTAAAAGTAATGTTTTTAATGAACATTGAAAGATAGGATATAACATAGTAAAAAATATTTGCAATACATATGAAATGGGACTAATTTCCCTAATTAAAAAATGGCCTCATGTAAGTCAATATGATAAAGGCCAAAATCCCAGTGGGAAGAAAAATAGGAAAGACAGAGTGGCAGTTGGGGGGTGGGTGGGAGGAAGAAGAAAGTACAAAGCAAAGCACAGGAGCAGACAGTCTGCAGAGAGAAATTCACATAGTCAATGAACCTATGAAAAGACACTAAACGTGTAATTAAAGATAAGCAAGTGAAAACAAAAGATAACATTTTTAACTTATCAGATTGGCAAAAATGTTAAAGCCTAGTAAATTATAGTGTTGGTAGGGGTGTGGAAAGATACACCCTTGGTTAAAAAAATAATCAATCTGTGTAACTGTTCTAGGATACAATTTGGCAATGTTTATTAAAGTTTAAAATGCATTTATCTTCTGACCTAGCAATTTCACTATTAGGGATTTAACCTACAGATACATCAACAAGGTGTTTATTTACAAAAAGGCAGACTGAAATAACTTCACTAAGGAACCACAAACCTTCCCCACCCCGTAATACTTGACATCTTAAAATATATTTAGTAAGTCACAGGCTTTTTAGGAGAGTTCTGAGGAAGAGAAACAATAAGAAATGAAGTAAAGAAAAAGAAAGCAACACAGAAAGATCGTTTCAATTTGGATTCAAGGACAAGGCTGAGTATTTCTCCATTTCCAATGTTTTATAAAATGATAAATTATGCATTGCACTGTGTTAGGGAGAAAGAAGCCACAAAGAAAGCCAGCAGTTCAAAACTGCAGAATGTAGAAAACAACAGAAGAGAAAAAAAATTTTTTTAAGAAACTTTATCCTCAATAGTCCTTTAGTGATCACTAAGTCACTGTATGGGTAACACAGGTAATTAAACCATACAGTATAAAAAGTCTGAGGAAAATGATGAAGTATCATTGGTGGGGGGAAAACTAACACCAAATATGCACACATTGCTTGCAATGCTCTGGCTGAATCAAAGAACAATAAAGGTTTTAAGAAAAAGGGTTGGCCTTTTACTTCTCTGTGCCAGTTATCAATTTACTGCCTCTCAGCTACTCTTTACTGCCAGATCTGCAAAAACGGATCTGGGCCCCTTCAATATTTTTTACTTGCTGGCTAGCATGATGTTCAATTTCATCAGGAGAAGATGCTAGAAAGACGCAGTGGGAAGCAAGAGTTGTGTGTTCTGGTTCTGATGTTCCCCCTCAGCAGGCTCCTACAGCACATGCAGCTTCTCCTACAGTACTACAGTTTCTGTAGTGGAGTGTCTCCAGTTAGGACAGCAACCTGTGAATGGCTTTCCCTGGATAGACAGTGTATTTTCAGCAGCTCCACTGGCCTGGCACCCCAACCACTTCTCTGCCACAGTGGGCCACAGGTGAGTCCTCTCCAACAAGGTCTGGATCAAGATCTGAATCTCAGCTCTGGGAGAAGTATGAGGCACCCTAGGGGTGGCTATCACTCCCTATAATCTTTTATTTCTATATTCTATAGAGTTCTGTTCACTGCTTATTAGCCAATCCATCACTGCACCAACCCCTAGTTGTAGTTAATAATCCTTAATGTTAAACTGTTTCCTATTCAAACTACTGTATGTTTGTGCCCCACAGATTGCACTGATTGATACACCCCCTTTACTTACAAGCATTAATTTCAGACAATCTACACAAGGGAATGAAAGGGCAAGAATTTGCATTTTTCAAGTTCTGTCCCTCAATGCATGGCCTTAAACTAGCTAAGCTCTCTCATCTTCAGTTTGCTCACCTCTCAAAGACAGTGGTAATACAAATGTGTGTGGATGAAGACAGCACAGGCAAAACATGAATCCAGCACCCAGCACATATTATTTGACTTTAAACACACCTTAGCTCTCCACACCTAGCACCCTGACACATGGAGAGCCAGAGCCCCAAATCTGCTGAATACTCCATGCTCTAGAGGTCAGGAAAGGTTATTGGTCCAGAAAACAAACACGGAAAAATAGAAAGTTTTTTTTAATAGAAATACAGAAAAAATAGAAAGACGTTTTGTGAAAAACAAAGAGATAGACCCCCCCGCCCACATAACTATTCATCACTTTTCAAGTTATTTACACAATAAAATTCTAACTAATAGGGATAGCTACAAGGGCAGAAAGTAAAAAGAACTATGATTTCTCAATTGTATTAAAAGCATTCTCCCACTTAGAAGAAAATCATGTCAGGGATAAATCTGGTTGTCCTTTGAGGATTTACTGGTCAAGTTAGATTTGTGTAATTTTTAGGTTAAATTAAATTTCATGCCATGAGAAAAAGGACTTAGGGAGAGGGGACAAGGAAGAGAAAGAACACTAGGGAGAGGCTCTCTCTTGCAGGTTAAGGATGGTCATCATTCTGGCCTCCTCCACGTACACTTGGTCACCACATCCCACTGATTCTACTCCAATGGCTTCTCCTAAATGGAATCTGGCTTTTCCTGGCTTAACCACTGTGACTGCCTACACCCTGACCTTCATTAAGTGTCTCATGGGTTATTACAATCTAAGAACATTTACTTGGCTTACAAAACAAAACTGGATCACATTACTTACAAACTTCCCCTGGCACCACAGGACACCACTCTTCCCACGGCCACATTCTAGTCTCCTTCAGGGACTCAAGGCACATGAACACACCAGGCCGTTTCAGCCTCTGTGCCTTCATGGCAGAGCTGAGCCAGCCCAGAATGGCTCATGTGCCTCCCCCATCCTCCCACTCCCCAGCAAGCCTTCTAGCCCTAGGGCCCCCTGGCAAAGGAATCCTCAAAAACAGGACTCATTCCAGGGAAATGAGTCCATGTGCAGGTCTTGAGCTGCTCTAGGGCAAAGACCACATCATACTTTTCTTTGGATGTCTGGCCATTTAGCGGAAGCCACAGCAATTTTATCTGTGACTGGGAATAAGTACCTAGCTTGTGCCACAGCCATGAAGGAAAGGGATGGTAAGACCTGACCACACTGAGCAGCGCTCCATATATGGATTCTCTATGGGACATTAATACACATAATGAAATGTACAGGCTTAGATTAGAGGTCTCTACAATGATTTCACCCTATGAAAAAAAGCTGAAAGCTTTAAATTATGATCTCTAATCACTGCTCACTCACATGGCGAACATGTATTTATTGAATGGCTACTCTGTACTAGGTGCAAATTTACTGTTATCATAAACCACCATATGTGTCAGGACAGTAGTGAATGAAGGGTCGAAAATATGGAAGTTAAACTGAACTAAAAATCTCTATGAGATTATAGTAAATATAAGATACTGGGAGAAAAAGTCAATTATCCAAGGCAGTTGGTAGGTCAAGAATTGATTTATTTTCAATTTCTGTATCACCAAGATACAGAACTTTTAGTTGCTGATGGATGTTCTTTTCAGAGCCTTCTACCTCTCCCTACTTTTGACCAAAATGACAAAACACAGGATTCTAAGAGGACAGCACCCATGGAACTGAGATAGTGCAGACATGTGTTTATCCTACCCTTTTGTGCTCCCCTGGCAGCTCCCTGCCCTGACTCCCTATGTGCAGGCCCTCCCACTTCTCATTCCCTCTCCTCACCCCTGATACTACATTCCTATGTTCTTTACCCTCCCACCCACTTGGAGAGAGCACTGGTTTCTATCTCTCTAACTGAGTGGCCACAAACATACTCTTTAAACATGAAAACAGCTTTCTGTTAAAAAAAATCTTCCAAACTGTACTTCAATGAGTTTGGAACAAATTTGTTAAAAACCTAAAAATGCCCCTACTATGTGCCAGGAACATGGACTATCAAGATGCATGTAACAGTACCTGCTCCCAAGGAGTTCACAGTCTGTGTCAGAAGAGAGCCATATTTAATGCAATTTGCTGAATGATATATATGAGGACGTGCTTGATTTTGCATGGTTGAAGGAGTTCACCTTAAACATAAGGACTCAGCTCAACAGACACCAGGCTGTGCCAGTCCTGGGCCTATCTACCCACAGATCCATCCCTTCTTGTCCCTGAGTCTGCTCTGTACATCACAGGGAATGCATCTGCTGCATTAAATCACTGGCAGGTGACAGCAGAAGACTGGAGGGCAGGAAGAACAGACAGGCTGCTGGGGGCACGTCTCCTCTGCCTCTTTGCTGACATCTCTGGATCTCCTTTGTGGCTTCAGCTCCCATCCGTCCCTGAGTTCCAACAACTGCCTCCACCATTTTCCCTACACCTGGAAACTGGAAATGACTCCTGTGGTGGCCAATCTTGAGGTTTCTTCAATATGCCCCGTTGGACTGCCCATTGCACCATCACCTGTGGAAGTAACTTCACTAAATTCTCCCTTGTAAATAAAAGTGTCTTTTGATTTCCTACTTAGGCCCTGACTAATCAGTTATATTATAATGGCTGTGCACACACATGCTGATGATTCACTCTGTCTACTTTCAAAAGTTGTCATGCTCTGCTAGAACCTAATGTTTAAACTTGATGAAACCTAACATTTTCAATAATGTACCTTCATTTGGCCTAAAAGAGTCAATCCTAAACCCTAGAAATGCTTTGGTTTATAAAGGAATTCCTTGAAAATGGATCCAATGTTTTAATATCTATTTTCTTTAAGGCCAAATCACCTTCACTGAATGAAATGATGGAAATGTTCTGGATCTGCTCTGCTCAACATGGCAGCCACCAGGTTGGTGTGGCTACTGAACACTTGAATGCAGCTAGTGCAACTAAGAAATAAAACTTTTATGTGTATTTAATTTTAATTTGTATCTATCTAATTTAAATATCAGTATGTGGCTAGCAGCTATGGCCTGGACAGCAAAGGGCTAGCATAGGTCATCCCTGCTATGGAGATGGGAATGGGTAGGAGGAGAAACACTGTAGAAGCAGTAGCCTTCCTAATCATTCTGTTCACAGTTTAAAAATAAAACAACTCATGGCCAGCTGACCCCCACCTACACGGATACACAGTTTATCCAGATAACTTGGTTATTAACAAAATCTCAGGGAATAAAACTCCTTTGAACACAGGGTAGCTTGAGAATGATGCAGTTTGGAGGAAATGGTGGTGGCTGAGGAGAGGCATAGAGCTGAGTGCAGACCCAGCAAGGGAAGGAGCCGTCTGTGGAAGGAGAGAACATTAGGATTCTGGCTCTGTTTTCCCTGTTCTTCAACACAGTGAGAATAATGCGTATTTCCTATTGAACTGTCCAAGTCCATTTCTCTCTTTGCCCTATAGCCTTATTTGGACAATGTGAGTTTTACACAACATCCTTCTATCAAGCCTAGCACTGCTGAAACTGTGAAAGACACTCCCTTTGATCTAGACAGGCAAGGACTGGTTTCTGGGTTAGAAACATTTTCACATCTCTGACCTTTATATGGACCTAATCCAAGTAAGTGACATGAGGCTGCTGATTTACCTGAGAATTGTGCTATTAGAAGCAAATGCTAAGAATTTCATACGGTGACTCCCCCCAGGCACTAGACTGATGTTTGTCAAACAATCACTTACTATCAATGATAGCTAACTTCAGGAAACCATTTCAGTGGGAATATAAGAATATTAAAAGGACAGTCTTATATGAATAGACTTGACAAGTACCACAGCTTCTGGAACCCAAATGCTCAAAAGACTTGGGCATATTATCCTGAGAACCAAATAAAAGTATACTTCTTAAATTGGCAAGAATCTTAGCAATACAAACCACACAGGAAAGTGCTGTAAAGTTCTGGATATGAACAACTTTGACTGGGTAGTTCTGCAGTTGTCTGTTCACTTACACAATTTAAATGAGAATCACAGGATATGCCAACTAGCAAAGGAGGAATCAGTTTACATTCTAACTGTAACTATAACAATGTATTCTAGTTTGCTTTACTCATGTTTACATGAGTCACTCACAGAATGGAACACTGCACTTCCAGCATGAATAAGCACTCACTCACACTCATTTTTCTTCTGAGACTTCCAAAGAGCAAAGCAAGATACCAGTATCATGATGGGTATCATACTCTTATGCTGCCAGTCACACAGAAAAGGGCACTGAGGATTGAGGATGAGGACAAGCCACACTGAAGATGGGCCTAGTCCTCGCAGCGCACACACCACAGTCCAGGGATGGTCCCTCAATTTTGACATTCACTAATATGATGATCACGAAAGAGCTCATGCTAAGCACACTCACAGTGATATTAAAGTAAAGAGGACAAATTAATACCTTGTGAGAAAGATAACCATCATGGAGACTGGATTGGATGCTGGTATCTGCAGATCTTGCACTGCCCAAAAGCATAATTCAGGAGACCAAATTATAATCAGAAGGATGCATTAGCAGGCATGGAATAGAAATACATTTTGTGACTTCCTGTGTGGCCTGACACTGCATTATGAGGCTAAGGTAGGCTCAGTGGTCTTCAGGGCAAGACCACACCTGAAGTCAGGTGTGAAATGGGACAGTTTGATTTCAAAAGCCCACAGATGATAAGATCCATACAGAGACCTGCTCATACTATACTAGAGGCAGGGTACCTACACCTGCAGTGATGCGAGGCTGGCCTCTCAAACTCAGTCCCCTACTCTTGGCTTCCAGTTTCACATCCCTAAATTGCTCTTCAAATAAATTCTCCTTCAGACTAACAAGTCAGTACCTTTAACCAAGCTATAATTCTGCCTTGGAACCATTTAATCTCTTTACTTACTTTGTCTATTTTTGCTGTGATCCATTCATTACAGATGTGTTTTATAGTTTCTTTGGAGTCAGATCTTTATTCCAAGTCAGAGGGGGAAGGGATTTACCTGTTGCCCCTCCTGTATGGAACACACATACCATACTTATGGTAGGAGCCCATAATTCCACAGTGAAATAAAAGCTTTAGGAATTTCAGAGAAAGGGGAAGGACTTCCTTAAAAAAAGAAGAAAAAAAAAAGGAAACTACACCCATCACCAATATTTAAAGAAGTGTATTAAAGAATTCATTAATGCCAAGCTCACTCTTCAAAAAAATATAAGCTAATAGACCTATCACATGAGTGATAAGGCATATTGTTCCACTTTACTTTGACATTTTAAATTTCTTTGTTTCTTCTAAGTCTAAGTTGTGTTTGGGCCTTTTGATGAGACTATAATTCAAAATGCAAAGAAATCTATCTTTAGATCTCTTGACTCAGCACAAGTCTAACACTTGAGATTTTGGTAAAAAATATTACAGAATTTCACCAAGCTGATGCCCAGGAGCCTTGCAAATACATAATCACCTTTCAAACACTGAACAAGAATTTCAGCAGCCCATGGAGTTTTTAGTCCCATTCACACCTAGAAATCAAAGTGATGGGATGAGCCTCAAGTGGAGAAATCATCTGTTAGATCTGAGAGACCATGGTCACTGGCACCATCTAAAATTGTAATTCATCTATTATTTCCTTTAGTTTATTATTAACCTGATTTTCCACTTGGCTTGAACAGCAAACACTTGCCCTCTGACCCCACAGAGGTATGCAATTTTGTATAACCAGTTTGAGATCCTCCATTAGAATCACTAAGTTTTTATCAATATTGCTTACCCAGAAACTCAGGAGCAGATTGAGATTTAAAGTCTGGAACATCATCTTTCTATTACCTTACAATCAGGAGAACTAAGTAAGCTTGAAGGTTATTAGCTTAATGAAGGCCTCCAAGCATAATAGACCTTCGTCTGTGTTATAAATTTCTTGGCAGTATTTTGATCCCCAAGTCATCCCCATTCCACATGCCACTTAAGTCTGTGGCTGCTGCACTTCACCTTGGGGCTGCCATCACTCTAGTGCTATGAGCCAGCCTTGAAATCTCCCCACTGCTCCAAGAGAAAAGACTTTCAGATGCCCACAGAGAGGCAGGCTGCTGCAGGGAGGGAGTACCAACACATCTACCATTTGAGGGCTCAAGTTATGTGTTTATGTCAGATTTAAACAGTTTAGTTCAAAGGAGGTAGGGACTTTGAGAAAGAAAACTAAAAACAACCTTTCTTTATGAAATCACTAATTTCAATTCTCCAACCAGAATAACAGCCTCTTCCTAAACCAGGAAACTTCACTGCTGGGTCTCTTACTGCTTCCTCCTTGGCAGATGAACAGAGCTACAAAACGTTCTGCCCTTACAAAGTAGACAACAGGTGGACTGTGCACACAGTGTACATTGGGGATCTTTCACCTAAGCCCTATCACAGAAAAAAAATTGTGCTCTTACGTCAAATATATTAACTTTCAAATGATCGTATGGCTACATGCTGCTATAGGTTACTCTAGTGGCAGAAAAGCAGTAGGAGTCCTGGATGGTCTCCAGACCCCTAATTCCATGGCTGGTACATGAGTAGAGGTGATAGGAAGAGTGATCACATGAGAGCTTTGCTTTATCTTTCAAGGGAAGGCTGAGAAGGGAAAGAATATTAAGACTGCAAAGTTGACATGTTTGTACATCCACTGTCTGGGTGTGTTGCTTACATTGTAAGGCACTGGAAAATATATTAAGAAATCATAATATCAAAAACACGATAAAAAATAGAGCAAATTATACGGCTTAAGAACAAATGTTACAACTTTTTATAGTGGATCAATTCACAACATAGAAGTTATATTCTTTCCTAGTTCCAGACTAATACAAAGTAGATGACCTGTTTTCCATGCAACTCATCTCCTCCCTGAATACTTTTCACCTTAGTGCATATCACAGTCCTTCCCTACAAGGCCAAAGCAACATTTCCAAAGACCAGTGCCTCTCCTAAATTTGGAAGACAAGAAGGCTTTTGTTTTGTCTTTTGACTATTAAAAATCCAATTTCTTTATTCACTGTATATGCACATACAATGGAATATTACTCAGTTGTTAAAAAAAAAAGAAATCTTGCATTAGATCAGACAGACTAACAGATATATACAGATCATTCCACCCAAACGCAACATGATACACATGTCTCTCAAGTGCATGGGGAACATTCTCTAGAATAGATTATATACTAGGCCACAAAAAGAACCTTGATAAATTCAAAAAGACTAAAATTGTATCAAGCATCTTTTCAAATCACAGTAGTATGAAACTAGAAATAAATTACATGAGAAAAAACAAAAAAAAACCAAAACACATGAAGGGTAAACAACATGCTTCTAAATAAAGAATGGATCAATGCACACAGCAGAACAGAAATCAAGTAATACATGGACACAAATGAAAACAAAACTACAATAGTTCAAAATATGTGGGATGCCACAAAAGTGGTTCTAAGAGGGAAGTACACAGGAATGCATGCCTACCTCAAGAAACAAGAACAATCCCAAATAAATAGTCTAAACTCACAACTAAAGAAACAAGAAAAAGAAGAACAAATGAAACCCAAAGTTAGTAGAAGGAGGGACAAAATAAAGATCAGAGCAGAAATAAACAAAACAGAGAATAAAACAATGGAAAAAAATATATGAAACCAACAGCTGGTTCTTTGGGAAAATAAACAAAATAGACAAACCCATAGCCTAACTTATTAAGAATAGAAGAGAGGATGCAAATAAACAAAGCCAGAAATGAAAAAGGAATAGTTACAACTGATACAATTGAAATATAAGATTAGAGAATTCTATGAAAAATTATATGCCAATAAGTCAGACAACTTAGAAGAAATGGACAAATTACTAGAAATGTACATAATCTTTCAAGACTGACCCAGGAAGATCTGAAAAGACCAATTACCAATAAAGAAACTGAATTGGTCATCAAAAAATTCCCAACAAACAAAAATCCATAACCAGATGGCTTCACAGATGAATTCTAGCAAATATTTAAAGAGCTAATACCTCCATCCTTCTTAAGTGCTTCAAAAAAATAGAAGAGGAGGAAACACTTCCAAACTCATTCTATGAGGCCAGCATCACACTAACACCAAAACCAGACAAAGGCAATTCAAAAAAACAGAAAATTACAGACCAATCCCTGATGAATACAGATGCAAAAATCTTCAACAATATATATGTAAACTGAATTCAAAAGTACAGCAAAAGGATCATCCATCACAACCAGGTGGGATTTATTCCAGGGATGCAAGGATAGTACAATATCTATAAATCAATCAATGTGATGCAGCACATTAACAAAAAAGATAAAAACCACACGATCATCTCAAGAGATGCTGAAAAAGCATTTGGCAAAATTCAACATCCATTCATGATTAAAAAAACTGTCAGCAAAATGGGTATAGAGGGAATGTATCCAACATAATAAAGAGCACATACAACAAACCCACAGCTAATATAATACTCAGTGGCAAAAAGCTGAAAGCCTTTCTTCTACTTTCAGGAATAAGACAAGGACGTTCACTCTCACTGCTTTTATTCAATATAGTACTGGAAGTCCTACCCTGGCAGTCAGAGAAGATAAAAAGATAAAAGGCATCCAGATTGGTAAGGAAGAGGTAAAGGTGTTACTATTTGCAGATGACATGATACTATACATAGAAAACCCTAAAGACTCCCCCTCAAAAACTATTAGAACTAATAAATAGAATTGGCAAAGTGGCAGGATACAAAATAAATACACAGAGGTCTGTTGCATTACTATATACTAACAATGAACTAGCAGAAAGAGAAATAAGGAAAACAACTCCATTTATAATTGCATCAAAAAGAATAAAATACCTAGGAATAACCTAACCAAGAAGGTGAAAGATCTATAATCTGAAAACTAAAAGACACTCATGAGAGAAATTAAGACACCAAAACTTGGAAATCTATCCCATGTACATGGATAAGAAGAATTAATATTGTCAAAATGGCCATCCTGCCCAAAGCAATTTACAGATTCAATGCAATCCTTATCAAAATACCGACAGCATTCTTCAATGAACTAGAACAAATAGTTCTACAATTCATATGGAACTACAAAAGACCCCAAATAGCCAAAGCAATCCTGAGAATGAATAAAACTGGGGGGGTGGGGGGGTGGAGTAGTATGCTCCCTGACTTAAAGCTATATCACAAAGCTACAGTAATCAAAACAGTATGGTATTGGCTCAATACCCATAGATCAGTGTAACAGAATAGAGAGCCTGGATATAAACCCACCCATATATGATCAATTAATATATGATAAAGGAGCCATGAATATAAAATGGAATGAAGACAGTCTCTTCAATAACTGGTGCTGGGAAAAATATTTTCACATTGAAAAGAATAAAAACAAATTATGGGCCAGTGTGTATACACTTTTGGAGACTTCAATTCAGAACCCAGAGGGACAAGGCAACACTGAGTACCTATTCTGTGTCAAGCACTGTGCCAAATGCTTTGCATATATTATTACATATACTCTGTCCAGCAGACTCTGTTGGGTGGACATCTTAGCCCCCTCATCGCATGATGGGATTATATAAGCAAGAGAATGAAACTGTATTACTGTCTGAACTCCATACACAAAATTAAACCCAAAATGGATTAAAGACATAAATGTAAGATATGAAGCCATAAAACTCTTAGAGGAAAATATAGGCAAAAATCTCTTGAACATATGCATGAGCAATTTTTTTCTGGATACATCTCCCTGGGCAAGGGAAACAAAAAAAATGAACATGTGGATACATCAAAATAAAAAGCTTCTATACAGCAAAGGATACCATCAATAGAACAAAAAGACAACCTACAGTATGGGAGAATATATTCCTAAATGATTTATCCAATAAAGGGTTAACATCCAAAATATATAACAAACTGTATCAATCAACATCAAAAAACACAAATAACTCTATTAAAAAATGGGCAGAGGACCTAAACAGACATTTCTACAAAGAAGAAATACAGATGGCCAACAGGCACATGAAAAGATGCTCCACATTGTTTGTCATCAGGGAAATGCAAATCAAAACCACAATGAGGTATCACATCCCACCAGTTAGAATGGCCATTGTTCAAAAGACAAGAAATAACAAGTGCTGGCGAGGATGTAGAGAAAAGGGAACCTCCTACACTGTTGGTGGGAATGTAAAGTGGAGAAGCCACTGTGGAAGCAGTACATAGGTTCCTCAAACAATTGAAAATAGAAATAACATAAGACCCAGTAACTACACTTCTAGGAATTTACCTGAAAACAAAATCTCTGATTTGAAAAGATATACACATTATTTACAACAGCCAAGATATGGAAGCAAACCTAAGTGTCCATCAGTATATAAAAAGATCAAGAAGATGCAGTATGTATACACAATGGAATATTATTCAGACATAAAAAAATAAAGAAATCCTGCCATTTGGGACAACATGGATGGACCTAGAGAGTATTATGCTAAGTGAAATAAGCCAAAGACAAATACTATAAGATTTCATTTATTTGTGGAATATAAAAACAAAACAAAACAAAATGAATGAAACAGCAGTACTCTGAGACACTGAGAAGCGACTGGTGGTTACCATTGGGGAGGGGTTAGGATGGGTAGGTAGGGATGGTGAGGGGGATAAAAGGGACCAAAAATTTTCAATCACAATGTAAGTTGGTCACAGGGATGGTAGAACAGCATGGAGAATATAGCCAGTGATTCTGCAACATCTTCCTATGTTGGCAGATGACAACTGTACTAGTTGGGGTGAGGATTTAATGATGTATGTAACTGCTGAACCACTGTGTTGTATATTTGCACTATGTCATATGTTACACTAAGGTATGCATCCCCAGCGTCCACTGTTCAGTTTCTAGGTCCTCTCCAAAACCTGCTTACCCCTTTCCAGACACACATTTAAACACAAACCCAGAAATGTGCAAATATGGCCTTGAGCTGTAAAATCCACAGCAAAAACAAAAGACTAACATCTAATACATAAAATTACTGTCAGGCTCTGTTTTTGAGCACTTCACATGGATTTATCTAACGTGATCGTTCAACATCTTCAACAGCCACATGAGGTAGGTCTTATCAGCATTTTCTGAAGGCATACACTGAGGCAGAGGGCTACCTTGTCCAAGATCAGGCTCCCAAGTCCCTGTTCCTAAACACTATCTACATCACTTCAAAGAACTGTGGGATTATCACCTCCTAGGTTCTAAAGACTTTATCTCTACTAATGCATGAGTTAAGTTTTCTCCAGCTGTACCAAGTGCCCCAGACTGTGTGTGGTGCAGGCACCTTGCTCAAGTCTGATATAACCCTACAGTTCATCCCTTTCTGGGTATGACAAGACACAAGCCCACGTCTCTACAGCTGTCCAACCTACATTTGTCCATCCTGAGTAAAGAACATATGGAGCTTAAATGTTTTGCTGATGCAGACATGTCCTTTAGGGCAATGCTGATATACCTGTCCAGTAACTATCAAAAAAGAAATGAGGCGGAGCCAGGATGGCGGCGTGAGTACAGCAGTGGAAATCTCCTCCCAAAAACACATAGAGCTATGAAAATGTAACAAAGAAAAATCTTCCTAAAATAGAGACCACAGGACACAGGACAACATCCAGACCACATCCACACCTGCAAGAACCCAGCGCCTTGCGAAGGGGGTAAGATACAAGCCCTGGCCCGGCGGGACCCGAGCGCCCCTCCCCCCAGCTCCCGGCGGGTGGAAAGAAACCGGAGCGGTTTTTTTTTTTGGCGAGCGCTTTTTGGAAGCCTTAAAGGGACGGGCCCCCGTTGCTAGGGAGGCAGGGTGGCGGGACCGGTGAGCGGGTGCCTGGGACCAGCGCCTGAGGACAAAGAATATCCCACGTTTTTCCCTGCGGGACCGGTGGGCGGGTGCCTGAGACCGGTGCCTGAGGACGGAGGAAATCGCGCGTTTTTCCCCTTTTCTTTTACTCTTTTTGGCGAGCGCTTTTTGGAAGCCTTAAAGGGACAGGGACCCCAGTGCTAGGGAGGCAGGGTGGTGGGACTGGTGAGCGGGTGCCTGGGACCGGCGCCTGAGGACAAAAAATATCCCACGTTTTTCCCTGCGGGACCGGTGGGCGGGTGCCTGAGACTGGCACTTGAGGACAGAGGAAATCGCGCGTTTTTCCACTCTTTTTTTTTTCTCTTTTCTGCGAGTGCTTTTTGGAAGCCTAAAAGGGACAGGTACCCTGGTGCTAGGGAGGCAGGGCGGCGGGACTGGTGAGCGGGTGCCTGGGACCAGTGCTGGAGGACAAAGAATATCGAGCGTTCCTTCCCTGTGGGACCGGTGGGTGGGTGCTTTTTGGAAGCCTTGAAAGGACAGGGACCCTGGTGCTAGGGAGACAGGGCAGCAGGACCAGTGAGCGGGTGCCTGAGACCGGCACCTGAGGACAGAAAAAAAGAAAAAAAAAATCGCTTGTTTTTTCCTTTTTTTTTTTTCTTTCTTTCTGTTCCCTCTCTCATTGTTGCTGTTGTTGTTTTGGTTTGGAGAGTGCTTTTTGGAAGTCTTAAAGGGGCAGGACAGGTCACGTAGACCAGAGGCAGGGAATCTGGGGATCTCTGGGCACCCTAACCCCCTGGACAGCAGGGGGCACAGAGACCCCTTACGGAGATAAATAGCCTCCTGGCCGCTCCCCCTCCAAACGGGGCTCCACCATTTTGGAGGAACAGCCCCAGCCAGACCAAGCCCACAGCAACAGTGGAGATAAACCCCAAAGCAACTGGGCAGGAAGCAGAAGCCCTGTCTGTGCACAGCTGCCCAGAACAAGCAACTAGAGGTCGCTATTCTCCCAGGAAAAGGCTACAAACCAACAAGAAGGGAAGCTCTTCCAGCGGTCACTTGTACCAGCTCTGCAAACTATCTCTATCACCATGAAAAGGCAAAACTACAGGCAGACAAAGATCACAGAGACAACACCTGAGAAGGAGACAGACCTAACTAGTCCTCCTGAAAAAGAATTCAAAATAAAAATCATGAACATGCTGACAGAGATGCAGAGAAAAATGCAAGAGCAATGGGATGAGATGCAGAGAAAAATGCAAGAGCAGTGGGATGAAGTCCGGAAGGAGATCACAGATGTCAGGAAAGAGATCACAGAAGTGAAACAATCCCTGGAAGGATTTATAAGCAGAATGGATAAGATGTAAGAGGCCATTGAAGGAATAGAAGCCAGAGAACAGGAACGTATAGAAGCTGACATAGAGAGAGATAAAAGGATCTCCAGGAATGAAACAACACTAAGAGAAATATGTGACCAATACAAAAGGAATAACATTCGTATTATAGGGATACCAGAAGAGGAAAAAAGAGGAAAAGGGATAGAAAGTGTCTTTGAAGAAATAATTGCTGAAAACTTCCCCAAACTGGGGGAGGAAATAATCGAACAGACCATGGAAGTACACAGAACCCCCAACAGAAAGGATCCAAGGAGGACAACACCAAGACACATAGTAATTAAAATGGCAAGGATCAAGGACAAGGAAAGAGTTTTAAAGGCAGCTAGAGAGAAAAAGGTCACCTATAAAGGAAAACCAATCAGGCTAACATCAGACTTCTCAACAGAAACCCTACAGGCCAGAAGAGAATGGCATGATATACTTAATGCAATGAAACAGAAGGGCCTTGAACCAAGGATACTGTATCCAGCACGACTATCATTTAAATATGATGGTGGGATTAAACAATTCCCAGACAAGCAAAAGCTGAGGGAATTTGCTTCCCACAAACCACCTCTACAGGGCATCCTACAGGGACTGCTCTAGATGGGAGCACCCCTAAAAAGAGCACAGAACAAAACACACAACATATGAAGAATGGAGGAGGAGGAATAAGAAGGGAGAGAAGAAAAGAATCTCCAGACAGTGTATATAACAGCTCAATAAGCGAGCTAAGTTAGGCAGTAAGATACTAAAGAAGCTAACCTTGAACCTTTGGTAACCACGAATCTAAAGTCTGAAATGGCAATAAGTACATATCTCTCAATAGTCACCCTAAATGTAAATGGACTTAATGCACCAATTAAAAGACATAGAGTAATAGAATGGATAAAAAAGCAAGACCCATCTATATGCTGCTTACAAGAAACTCACCTTAAACCCAAAGATAAGCATAGACTAAAAGTCAAGGGATGGAAAAACATATTTCAGGCAAACAACAGTGAGAAGAAAGCAGGGGTTGCAGTACTAATATCAGACAAAATAGACTTCAAAACAAAGAAAGTAACAAGAGATAAAGAAGGCCACTACATAATGATAAAGGGCTCAGTCCTACAAGAGGATATAACCATTCTAAATATATATGCACCCAATACAGGAGCACCAGCATATGTGAAGCAAATACTAACAGAACTAAAGAGGGAAATAGACTGCAATGCATTCATTGTAGGAGACTTCAACACACGACTCACCCCAAAGGATAGATCCACCGGGCAGAAAATAAGTAAAGACACACAGGCACTGAACAACACACTAGAACAGATGGACCTAATAGACATCTATAGAACTCTACATCCAAAAGCAACAGGATATACATTCTTCTCAAGTGCACATGGAACATTCTCCAGAATAGACCACATACTAGCTCACAAAAAGAGCCTCAGTAAATTCCAAAATATTGAAATTCTAACAACCAATTTTTCAGACCACAAAGGTATGAAAGTAGAAATAAATTCTACAAAGAAAACAAAAAGGCTCACAAACACATGGAGGCTTAACAACATGCTACTAAATAATCAATGGATCAATGAACAAATCAAAATAGAGATCAAGGAATATATAGAAACAAATGACAACAACAACACTAAGCCCCAACTTCTGTGGGATGCAGCGAAAGCAGTCTTAAGAGGAAAGTATATAGCAATCCAGGCACACTTGAAGAAGGAAGAACAATCCCAAATGAATAGTCTAACATCACAATTATTACAACTGGAAAAAGAAGAACAAAGGAGGCCTGAAGTCAGTAGAAGGAGGGACATAATAAAGATCAGAGAAGAAATAAACAAAATTGAGAAGAATAAAACAATAGCAAAAATCAATGAAACCAAGAGCTGGTTCTTTGAGAAAATAAACAAAATAGATAAGCCTCTAGCCCAACTTATTAAGAGAAAAAGAGAGTCAACACAAATCAACATAATCAAAAATGAGAATGGAAAAATCACGACAGACTCCAC
The DNA here is from genome assembly GCF_040802235.1 of Manis javanica. Classification (NCBI taxonomy): domain Eukaryota; kingdom Metazoa; phylum Chordata; class Mammalia; order Pholidota; family Manidae; genus Manis; species Manis javanica. The sequence goes on from NC_133162.1 coordinate 64,469,605, forward strand.
AGAAATACAAAGAATTATTAAAGACTACTATGAAAACCTATATGCCAACAAGCTGGAAAACCTAGAAGAAATGGACAACTTCCTAGAAAAATACAACCTCCCAAGACTGACCAAGGAAGAAACACAAAAGTTAAACAAACCAATTACAAGCAAAGAAATTGAAACGGTAATCAAAAAACTACCCAAGAACAAAACCCCGGGGCCGGACGGATTTACCTCGGAATTTTATCAGACACACAGAGAAGACATAATACCCATTCTCCTTAAAGTGTTCCACAAAATAGAAGAAGAGGGAATACTCCCAAACTCATTCTATGAGGCCAACATCACCCTAATACCAAAACCAGGCAAAGACCCCACCAAAAAAGAAAATTACAGACCAATATCCCTGATGAATGTAGATGCAAAAATACCCAATAAAATATTAGCAAACAGAATTCAACAGTATATCAAAAGGATCATACACCATGACCAAGTGGGGTTCATCCCAGGGATGCAAGGATGGTACAATATTCGAAAATCCATCAACATCATCCACCACATCAACAAAAAGAAAGACAAAAACCACATGATCGTCTCCATAGATGCTGAAAAAGCATTTGACAAAATTCAACATCCATTCATGATAAAAACTCTCAGCAAAATGGGAATAGAAGGCAAGTACCTCAACATAATAAAGGCCATATATGATAAACCCACAGCCAGCATTATACTGAACAGCGAGAAGCTGAAAGCATTTCCTCTGAGATCGGGAACCAGACAGGGATGCCCACTCTCCCCACTGTTATTTAACATAGTACTGGAGGTCCTAGCCACGGCAATCAGACAAAACAAAGAAATACAAGGAACCCAGATTGGTAAAGAAGAAGTTAAACTGTCACTATTTGCAGATGATATGATACTGTACATAAAAAACCCTAAAGACTCCACTCCAAAACTACTAGAACTCATATCGGAATACAGCAAAGTTGCAGGATACAAAATTAACACACAGAAATCTGTAGCTTTCCTATACACTAACAATGAATCAATAGAAAGAGAAATCAGGAAAACAATTCCATTCACCATTGCATCAAAAAGAATAAAATACCTAGGAATAAACCTAACCAAAGAAGTGAAAAACTTATACTCTGAAAACTACAAGTCACTCTTAAGAGAAATTAAAGGGGACACTATTAAATGGAAACTCATCCCATGCTCATGGCTAGGAAGAATTAATATCGTCAAAATGGCCATCCTGCCCAAAGCAATATACAGATTTGATGCAATCCCTATCAAATTACCAGCAACATTCTTCAATGAATTGGAACAAATAATTCAAAAATTCATATGGAAACAACAAAGACCCCGAATAGCCAAAGCAATCCTGAAAAAGAAGAATAAAGTAGGGGGGATCTCACTCCCCAACTTCAAGCTCTACTACAAAGCCATAGTAATCAAGACAATTTGGTACTGGCACAAGAACAGAGCCACAGACCAGTGGAACAGATTAGAGACCCCAGAAATTAACCCAAACATATATGGTCAATTAATATTTGATAAAGGAGCCATGGACATACAATGGCAAAATGACAGTCTCTTCAACAGATGGTGCTGGCAAAACTGGACAGCTACATGTAGGAGAATGAAACTGGACCATTGTCTAACCCCATATACAAAGGTAAACTCAAAAGGGATCAAAGACCTGAATGTAAGTCATGAAACCATTAAACTCTTGGAAAAAAATATAGGCAAAAACCTCTTAGACATAAACATGAGTGATCTCTTCTTGAACATATCTCCCCGGGCAAGGAAAACAACAGCAAAAATGAGCAAGTGGGACTACATTAAGCTGAAAAGCTTCTGTACAGCGAAAGACACCATCAATAGAACAAAAAGGAACCCTACAGTATGGGAGAATATATTTGAAAATGACAGATCCGATAAAGGCTTGACGTCCAGAATATATAAAGAGCTCACACGCCTCAAAAAACAAAAAACAAATAACCCAATTAAAAAATGGGCAGAGGAACTGAACAGACAGTTCTCCAAAAAAGAAATACAGATGGCCAAGAGACACATGAAAAGATGCTCCACATCGCTAATTATCAGAGAAATGCAAATTAAAACTACAATGAGGTATCACCTCACACCAGTAAGGATAGCTGCCATCCAAAAGACAAACAACAACAAATGTTGGCGAGGCTGTGGAGAAAGGGGAACCCTCCTACACTGCTGGTGGGAATGTAAATTAGTTCAACCATTGTGGAAAGCAGTATGGAGGTGCATCAAAATGCTCAAAACAGACCTACCATTTGACCCAGGAATTCCACTCCTAGGAATTTACCCTAAGAACGCAGCAATCAAGTTTGAGAAAGACAGATGCACTCCTATGTTTATCGCAGCACTATTTACAATAGCCAAGAATTGGAAGCAACCTAAATGTCCATTGGTAGATGAATGGATAAAGAAGATGTGGTACATATACACAATGGAATACTACTCAGCCATAAGAAGTGGAAAAATTCTACCATTTGCAGCAACATGGATGGAGCTGGAGAGTATTATGCTCAGTGAAATAAGCCAAGCGGAGAAAGAGAAATACCAAATGATTTCACTCATCTGAGGAGTATAGGAACAAAGGAAAAACTGAAGGAACAAAACAGCAGCAGAATTACAGAACCCAAAAATGGACTAACAGGTACCAAAGGGAAAGGAACCTGGGAGGATGGGTGGGCAGTGAGGGATAAGGGGGGGGAAGAAGAAGAGGGGTATTAAGATTAGCATGCATGGGGGGAGGGAGAAAGGGGAGGGAGGGCTGCACAACACAGAGAGGACAAGTAGTGACTCTACAACATTTTGCTAAGCTGAGGGACAGTAACCGTAATGTGGTTGTTAGGGGTGACCTGATATAGGGGAGAGCATAGTAAACATAGTATTCTTCATGTAAGTGTAGATTAAAAATTAAAAAAAAAAGAAAAAAAAAAAAGAAAGAAAGAAAGAAAAGGGGGATTACTCCTTGACAGGATAAAACTATTGGTAAATCAAAGATCAACGCATGCTTTAAATATCCTTAATGTTGATCACTTAAAGGGTGTCAGATGATTAGCTATGGAGATACTGGTACTCTTTTCTGATAATATTCTTTTCTCTTAATTAAAAAAAAAAAAAAAGCAGTTACTGTGTGCTGACCTCCAATGAGTTCTGCACAGTGGTATAGAGGGCATGTCAAAGTGTGGGCAAAGGGTCTGTTTGTTTCTATGCAGAAGATCAAGGCCTAGCTTGGATACCCAGAAAATGAACTAAGATACGATATGAGGAGGAGCTTCCGGCATCAGCACTCTCTGGAGGACTTGTGCTGGGGGATGATCATCAAAAAGCCTCCACAGGGATCCGGACGATGCTGCGGTTGTGGCTGCATCCAGCCCACCGTCTCCTGGACTTGCCATAGGAATGAGGAGGGAGATGTCTAGGCTGGCATGTGCATACAGTGAGACAACGAATTTGACCGGATCTGTACTGTTGGAACTCAACCAGGAGTTGGGAGGGGTGCAAGTTGTAGCACTCCAAAATCTCATGACTATAGACTATCTATGGTTAAAAGAACATATGGGATATGAACAGATCCCAGAAATGGGCTGCTTTAATTTGTCTGATGGTTCAAGTACAGTTGGACAATATCCATCATATCATAGATAAATTTTCACAAATACCTAGGGTGCCTAAATGGTTTTCTTGGCTTCACTGGAGATGGATGGTAATTATAGATTTGCTTTGTTTATGTCACCGTATTCCTATTATGTTAATATGTGTGTGCAAATTAGTTAGTAGTTTAAAACCCATACATACTTAAGGTACAATACAAGAAGATATGTCAAAGAAATAATCAATCCTCCCATGTTTCCTTCATATGCTACATCTATAGCTTTTCTTCTTCCTTCCTAATTACAACCCTTAAATAGAATTCGTGCCTCATATCGAATTTACCAAGTATCATAATTCCTCCAGGTGGTAAAGATACCTCGAGACAAGTGCTGGGCATAGAAGCCACAGGGCATAAATCTGCAAAGAAGTAAAAAGCTAACCTTTGCAAACAATATGGCTTCTCTCTCACTTACCAACTTTACATTTCCCTGTATGGCCCTGGAAGATGACTGGTTAGCCAGAGACGGGTAAGATTCCTCAAGGGAGGAACAACCTAAGACAGGCACAGTCGCAGGGGGGCCATCAGGTGAGAATTTGGGGATCAACAGAGGTGAGGCTCAGAACCTCACCCCCCCTGCTTTGAGAGAAATCTTCTGCATCCGTGGATGTCTTGCTGCCCTTGTCTAGCCTGGATTAATACTTAGTCCATAGGCACACACCTGATCATCTGATCATCTACATTTGCCTTCTTACAGCACTAAACTATGTTTTCTACCTTTATCTTGCATCTACCTACCACTTCAGCATTTTATTAAAAATAAAAATAATAATAATAATAGGAGAAATGTGGGATCAACATATAAATCAAGTACAAAAATCAAACGAATATTCATATTTGACCTGATTGTTTATAGGTCATATTGCATGATCAAAACCAAAAGTTTCTGTGATGAATGCCCTTGTACTGTTCACCATGTAAGAATTTATTCACTATGTAAGAATTCGTTCACCATGTAAGAACTTGTTCGTTATGCTTCAGAAGATTGGAGACTGACGAGAATTAGGCTTGAGATGGATTAATGATTGTACATTGAGCGTTGACCCCCCTATACTGAATTTTATTGTTGTTAACAACCATTTGATCAATAAATATGAGAGATGCCCTCTCAAAAAAAAAAAAAAAAAAAAAGAAATGAGGTCAGTTAGAAATGAGTGATGCTAGATACTGATCACCACTTTTTCTAAGTGATCCTCATCCACCTTTTCAAAACTGTGATTTACAGTTCTGCTATACCCCAACATAAAGCTCTGAACATCAAGTTTCCAGAACTTATATCCTCGCACCAGTTTTGGAAATCAACACAATTGGCACACTTCCTCTTCACCATGATTTTCACAAGATTACCCCTAAGTGGCTTTATCATCACACTGGCATGTTCTTTCAACATCCTCAAGAACCTGAGTCACTTAAAGCGGCTCAGATTTAGAGAGATTTGAGGAGGAGGCCAAGGCATCCTTGCTTTGCTTGGGAAGGTGGGTGGGTATTGTGTCAAATAAATGGTGAGAATGATCAGGTGGGGGTGTGAACAATACCTAGTCCTGGAATAGATGCCGGTTAGTTCATGGCTTTCATGGCATTGTTCTGTTTTATTACCCCAACAGATGATCCAGCAGATGGACTCTAAGAACTGTCTGTCCTGGTGAGACACACTGAAACTCTCCCACCTCCATCTAAAAGAAAAGCTTTAGCACTCACAGAGTGTGCCTTTCATTACCCCCACTATTCTTAAACAGGTTCAACACTCACCTAAGTGCTAATAGAAATTTTAAAACATTTCACATAGCATATAAAATACTGCAGTTGTGCCCCCACACAGAAAGTCAAGCACTGGGAGTCCACGGACCCGGTTGCTTGGTTTTGCAGTTGGATCACATGTGAGTTGCACTTTGTGAGGAGCAAGAAGAATATGCACGTCATGAACTAAAAGCACTTCAGGAAAAAAGTAGGAGAAAGACACCTGAAACCCGCAACTACGAGGCAGCCCCGTGTACAAACAGGCTCATCAAGAACAGCTCTTGCTTGGTTAATATTTGAAAATCACAAGCTTCTAGAGTAAATGCATTATTCCTTGAACTTTGATATTTTCACACTGGGGCAATAAGGAGCTGTTAAAATCACTTAAAAACCTGCTTTGAGCCAGAAGAGCTTCCTCTGGATTATTTCACACAGAAAAATCAACATGGTGTGAGAAGCAATTGGAGCCACATGGGAAAAGTTACAGACCTTAAAGCTAACTTCTAGTGTAACTAAATTAACTAGCTGTGAAATTTGGAGCAGATTATGTAACTTTGCTGAGGCTGTTGCTTCTACTACAAAACAGAGATAATAATACCTCTAACCCTCTTGGCACTGTTGTGAAAAGTACATGAGGTGCTGGTGCCTGATAAAAGGAGATCCTCAAAATGTTCGGCTGTTGCAATTGTTAGGTGAGACTCACCTCAAAATCCAAATTCAATTATCCCTTTAGATTTTAGATGACTTAGAGATTTAATAAAATGCTTTCCCATTCTCACCACCTGAGGGGAGGCTTTTCAAACTACCCCAGTAGACTTAAGGCCATTTCTGTCAACATCACAGGCTGTTTCTCAAAAGAAATAGGATCCTCTCACACAGACACTTGATTAAACTCGAAGCAACTGAGTTTAATAATTAGCCAACGGGCTTGGAAATGGTGTCACTAGGAGTTCAAAGTGTAACTAATTAAAAATTCTAACAAGTTATTTTAATTATTCCATTTAGAAGTGATTTCTTTCTAGAGAAGATTCCTTCATAGACCTAAAAAAGTCAGCTGCAAAGAATTTTATTCTTTGTTACACAGCCTATTATATTAGTCTATATCTTCATAAACGAAGTGTAATACCATTCATAACTTTGTAATTCATAGTTGTAACTTCATAATTCAGTTTATAATTTTCCTGTCCTCCTTTATGCCACTGACGTCTTCAGCCTGCCTTTCAAGTACAGTCAGTATTTCTAATGGTGAGACGAGTCTGCTGCACTGTATATGTCCTTAGTAAGACAGGGATAATTGCAAGATTCTGTTCTTCCTGTCCCCTACTTCTCCATCCTCTTGCAAGAAAATAATTTGCTCCATACAAATCTCTATGCACTTGCCAACTGATTTCTTATATAAAAACAGATTTTTTTAGAAGCTCACCGACGTTCTCTCTGCATAAATTTTAAAATGATAATCAACTCAACAGAGTTAAGAGTGGAATGGGAATAGACTTTAGATCTCTAGTTCTCATTGTGGTACACCTTAAGTAACAACCACACAGAACAAACAACTTGTTGTGGCGGGGCGGGGGGTGGGGGGGAGGTTCGGAGGGCAAGTACTACTCACTCTGCTCTGTGTATTTCCACAAATTTTACAAGAGCAATATCTGGCCACAATAAGGAGAAAACACAGCTGTGAAGTAACCAGCTCACTCCAAAACATGGGCAGCACGTGCTTCCTTCTGGCACCAGCACAGCCTTGTGCTCCCCAACAGCCAAGGAGTTAGTTGACGGACCGTTTGTGAGGAGGCTGCAGTTTAAGTACTTACCCAAAATTCGGTAACCAAATTGCAAGTACATTCTCGCTCTCTCAGAAACCTCTATTAGGACAGCCTGATCCTTGGCTCTCAAAAGCACCCCAGTAATTTTAGAGCATTTGATGCAGCCTACCCCCACTGTTTCAGCAACTACATTGTGAGCGTTCTCAGGTGTAATAGCTATTGCCTGTTTCACCAGCAAAGCGCTATCCAGCAAAAATTCGATTCTCTTTACGTCCCCACAGTGGAGGGAAAGGCAACGACTGTGTTACCGGGTGCTTTCTGCAAAGCAATAAAGGCTTTTCATCCCTGCTTTTCAGCAGGTCCCACGGCCTCCGAGGGCTAGCCGGCCTCCCTCAGGGGGCATTTTAATGAGCCGCAGCATCCCAGAAGGAGCTATACTTACGGCCTCTCCTCCCTGGAGGCAAAGTCTGGGGGAAGTTCCTGGGCGCCAAGTTCGTGCGCGGCTCGGGCGCGCGCTGCCCGCCTCGGTGCGGGCGGCGAGGAGCAGGCGGTCAGCGGCGCGTCGACCCCGTGCCGCGCTGGTGGTGACGCCCGCGCCTCCGCGGCCTGCCGGGCCGGCGTGCAAGGACGGCGGGCCAGGACTGCCCCCTGGCCCGCCTAGGCTGGCGGATCCACTCCGGGGTGCAACTGTGCGGTGGCACGCCGACTCCGACCTCTGAGGCGCCAGCCGGGAGGCCGCGGGTGTGGCCGGGCAGCAGAGGTTTTTTGGAATGCAGGGTGTGGCCTTCTAACACAGCAGAAAAGAAATGAGTCAGCCCGTGCAATTCTAACCAATAAGCGTGTTCACTGTCGGTGAAGGCGGAACTTTCCTTTCTTGATTTATATCAGCCTTAGGAACCTCTTACAGGCCCCCCTTTTAAAACTTCAGCCTTTTAACAACTTCAAGAGAAGGGTAGATGGCCTCTTAAAACCTCTTTCAAAACAAGTATTAATCTTGTTATGATAGATGTTTGATCAGTATATGTATGTTTCATTTCTATTAGTAAAAGTTCTTGATGGATGTGATGAGCACAGATCTGGCGGCAAAGGAGATTTGCATCTTACTTCTGACACTAGATCTCGGGCAGGTTAATTATCTGCGATGAGGGGGCTAAGATGCCCAGTCAACAGAGACTGCTAGACAGAGTATATGTAATATTATTTGCAAAGCATTTGGCAAGTGCTTCACACAGAATAGGCACTCAGTGCTGCCTCCTCCTTCTGGGTTCTGAATCAAAATCTCCAAAAACGCATACAAACTGGCCCATAATTTGTTTTATTCTTTTCAATGTGAAAATATCCGAAGAATTTTAGAGCTTAACTAGTTTTTGATATCGCATGGTCTGAGTTCCTTACTTGAGTGGTGAAAAAAATTTCAAAGCTTTTGGTTCAGGACTTTTGGATTTGGTGTTCTTAAAGCAATAGAAATTAATTAGGAGCAAAAAAAAAAAGCCTTAGAACTGGAATGATTTCATTTACACCACAATTAAACCAACTTTTTAAGAAAGTTAAGAGGAATTTTTGAAATAACTCATTCTATCTGGGTCACTATGCCCTAAACATTATTGTGGAATAAAAATAGTCAAAGGAAACTAAGTACTTGGGAACTGGCAAATTAAGAGACTAGAGAACTGCTAGGTCCTGAGGACCCATTAAGAAATGAGTTGATTTTAGTAGGGGAAGAAAGTTTTTGCAGAGGAAGAATTTTTATTTTTTTTAGGTACAAATTAAACTTTCTTGACTTTGGAGAAGATCTCCTGAGTTTAACTTCCTTATATTTGTTTAGAACCAGTCATTCTATCAAGCATAATTTCTTCAAAATAGTCATTAGTCAAAGATAAGGTCTTAAGTGAGACCAAGGGCCCTTTCAAAATGCTATTCTTTTCTCCAAACCAGCATGAAAGAGTAGAAGGAACACTGATCCCAGCTCTGACAGTAAGTGACGGTGTGTGCTGCCCTCGGTAAGCTGCTTCATCTCACTCTGCTTATGTCTAAGAGTTTTTCCACTCAGAAGATCGAATTATGGTCAAAAGGGCAGACCCAAGATAAGCCCATAACCTAACATTTATCCTTAGCAACAGGCATTCATTGGGCCTATATCTTAAAGAGATGAAGCTGAAAAATGTCTCTTGACTCTCATATTTCTCTTAAGGTAATCTTATTGTCCCAGACACTGTAAGTTAAATTCTGGAATCACCTGAGCTCCCTCACTCTGTCTTAACAATCCCCTGTAACAGGTATGATGGCCTCCCAGTGTCTTTCACATCTGTGCTGTTCTTCCTATTCCTGGTTCAGGCAGGCATTTATGCCCCCATGCCAGGGTTACTGGGGTTGAATGTCCCCTAACTGCTGTTTCTAGCTGCTAGGTCCCTCCCTTTATGTTCCAACACATCATTACCACGTGATACATGTCACAGGCCAGTGTGATGTCATGTCACAAACCTTCCCTCTATTAAACTATAGTTTTACAGTAAAGATCAAAAGGAAAACACTCCTCCTTTAAAGGCAATATTGCTCAAACGTTCACCCAAATTCATGTTTTCAAGCACATTGATTTTCTGTTTACGGAACTATTACAATCAGTTATACTGGCTAAGTGATATTCTGTTGGCTGTTATACCAAGAACAATAGCTCTTTTTTTTTATATGTGATTATATATATAAAACTCACATATGTGTGAGCAACTCAATACACTGTAACAAAGCAGTCTGAAAAATGTGATTATATGTGTATGCACTGGCATATAGAGAGACTCTGAGATACGTGAAAGAGGAAGGGGAAAGGAGCACATACAGGAAAGACAGAGATCACCTAGTTTGTTTCTGCTGTCTAGGATCCAGTCAAGCTTAAAAGTCAGAGTGGGTGCTATGTTCAGGAGGACAGCCTTCATACATATGCTCACCTGCATTTGCTGCTCAAGGCACCTACAAGACATTTACAATAATGCTTAATGCTTCAGAAATAAGGTCACAATTACCAACATTGTTAGAATATCCTCACAATAGAAAAAGGATAACTGTTTCTAGGATGTCTTTTTCACCTGAAGTTAAATCTCAAAGTACAAAGAATGCCATCCTACAATTTTAAATAAAGTCACAATTAGCCCATGGGCCCAATGCCGTGATGTTGAATCATTCAAAGCTGGCCTCCACCTATCCCCTCACATCTTCGACTTCTCCCTCTCCCCAGATGATATAAGTCCATCTGAGAAAGAGACTGTCTTTCAGAGGCCTTGTATCTTCCAGGACTTTGCAGATTCTGAGTGAACAGTCACTGTGGATGTAATGATGTTTAAGTTATAAAACAGCAACAAAGGAGAAAGGGAACCTTTCCTTGTGGTTGCTGACACATAGAGAAGAAACAAATATTATAGCTGTTCAAATTGGTTGGCAAGCACAACCCAAGTGGCAGATGCACTTCTTTGCTCTTTATGACATGTTCCAACAATACAGAATGCTACTATTGAGAAAGTAAATCTGATACTTCCTAAAAGGAAGTAGAGTTTACAAAAGAGTGTGTTGCTAAAATCCCAGTTCCCCAAACAATAACCCACTGAAGGGAACAGAGGCACTAAATCATTCTATCTTCCCTTTCAAGTAAGACACATACACACCTATTTGAAATCTTGCCAAAGTACCAACCGCTCCTTAAATATAAACATTTCTCTCAATGTACATGATACAGCCATGGACATTTACTGGTTTACCTTTTAAGCGCTCCTAACTGTAAATGGTATCTAAAGGCAGTGCTTCAAGACAACTTGTAACTATAAGAACTGTCACTAAGCATCCATTTGTTTATGTGGCTTAAGATTGAAAGTTGTATGACATTTGCATTAAAGCAAGCATACACTTACATACATAGAGTCATTAGTATCCTTTGATTAGTGCTAATACATTTCTGCTTTTATAAGATGAAAATAACCACTATCACTGTTACCAAAAAGCCATGTCATACATCAGCTGTCCTAGTGTGCAATTATATTTATTACAATTGCCCATGACAGACATACTGACTTCTTAAATATCCTAAGTATAAACAAAACAACCAAATGAATTAGCATTCTTTAACTTGCAGGTAACAGAGACAGCACTTGAAGAAGCACAGACAAAAGCAAGGTGGGATGTACCAATTCTAATAACCCAGCAACAGAAAAGCCACAGGGGTCACTGGGCTTTAGGATCAACTTAAAATGAATTCCACCAGGACAAGATGGCATCTTGGCTTCTACAGGTTGGCGTTGCTCTCCCTTCCGGAAATCTGCTTTCTTCCACTTAACTCTGGCCTCTGCCACTGAGAGGGACTCCTCCATAGTTGTGACTTTAAAAATTCTCAAGAATAACTCACACTGGTCCTGCTTGGGGCCATGCACAACAGTCAAGTGGCCAAGGTCCCGTGTTTGCCATCTACATTTAGAACTATCCAGTTGGACTCTCAGGAAGGGCAGGAAGTTCTCCAGAAGTAAGTTTATGTTCCAGAAGTGAGGGCTCACTTCTCTGCTCCCAAACCATCACTACCTGTTAAGATATTCCACTGCATGTCTAATGCAGAAGCTTATCTAAGCAGTCCTTAACTTGGTAATAATTACATTGTAAAAGTTTACTTCTAGAGTCTAAAGTTAATAAACTCTTATATGCACCTGAAATGTATTTCACTAGAGAAAAACTGTAGAGATTGGCTTCTCTGGTCAGCCTTTAAAAACCTATTTAACTCATTATTTATTTGAAGTATAATGTTAATAGTATTTCAAATACTATTCTCAAACAGCATTTATAACATTTTTCCTACAGGAAAATGTATTTGAAATTCTAGAGCCAGAAAGGCACAAACAATTTAATTCATCTACAGAGTATCTAGTAATGACAGTGGCTTCCATTGTCCACACATTATTTATATTTAATCTGTATACAACCCAGCAAGGCAGGTATTAACAACTACATTGAAACCATGAGGAAATAAGGAGTTAAGAAGGTTTGACTGTGTTTTACATTTTAAGAAAACATTTTTGGTTATGCAGTATCTAATACATATAAGATAATATATTTTTCTGGGAAAACAATATTAAAAGTAGCAATCATGAACCCACCACCCAACCTAAAAGGCAGACCATTACTGATAGACCATGGGAGCTCCCTGGGTCTACCTGCTGTCTGACTGCGGCTGACAACTCTCTGCACGTTGGACAAAAAAATCTGAAAGCCCTTGGTCCAAGATGGACTTTAGTAATAAATTAACCCTGCACTTTCGGAAATCAAAGTGGCAAGGTAAGTAAGGAGGTCAGAAGTAAGGAGATAGAAAATAGCTGAATTCAATCATAAAGGAGAGTAACAGCTAAGTTGTACATGGTGTTAACCCAGAAATTACCAGTCAGACTTCTAGGAGCTTTTAGTTTCACATTGATTTTCTGGCTTAGCCAGGACTAGTCACTAGGAACTCAAAATCAGGCTAGATCTCCTTAATACCTGTCAGATTATTAGACATGTCATCTGAAATTTGACAGGTAAGCTCCTAACTATTCCAAATTAAGGTAAGGTACTACTAATTCAAGGCCAACTGATTCTTGCCACCTTGCATGCCACAAAGAGCCAAGGAAAGGAGGCCCCAGCTGACAATGAGCTCCATTGCCTACACAGTGAAAAAAAACAAACCAGCAACTTGAGGGGGAAAAAAACCCAAGTAAACAGTAAGTCACTTACCAAGAGTTAAATCTGTTAAGCAATTTATATTATAAAGAACAGAATTTAAGGTACATCACTTGTGAGGTTCAAAGTTTACAATTATGTGTCAAAACAAAGGACACACATTAACTTAGTGAACAGATCACTACAAATTGTTTCATTAAAAACAAACTAAAAATATGGCAGTTTAATATGATATTAAATGATACAGTAAATACATGCTAAGGATGAAAGGGAAAAGAGAAGATAAGCTTAACTAATGGAAAATGACACTTAAAGAACATCTTAAGGATGGCATACGCCAGTGCGAGGACACCTACATGAACACAGCTCACTGAGTATACAAGTGATACTCTCCTTTAGCACCCAACTGTTGCTACTGGGATACTTAGCATCTGATTACATTGTACCCTAAGATTCATAAAGACTGGCTCCAGGGCTTGGATTATTGTAAACTTCCAGATGTGTAGATCTTGACACAGGACATGTCCTACAAATGTTTGCAGAAATAGAAAAAAAAATGAGAATCAACTTAGTCAACCCTAAATACCTTATTTAAATGCCTTTTTTGAAGTGATACCATCTGATGAAGGTTTACCCTTTCAATGCAGGAGAATGATGACAATACAACATTTAGAATGTATCAGTTCAGGCTAAATTACACTGCAACACAAATCCCACCAACATTTTGGAGGCCAACAACAAAGCAAGGTTTACTTCTGGCTCCTGTTTGGTTCCCTGTAGGTGAGCTGTGGCTGGCATTCATGTCCTCTTCACTCTGGGACCAAGGCAGAAGGAGCAGCCCTCAGAGCAGAGAGAAGAGAGATGGCAGAGCCAGCTGTATCTACAAAAGCTTCTGCACGCTAATGGCATGTGTCATTGTTACTCACATTTCTTCAGCCAGAACAAGTCCTTTGGCTCAGCCAGCCACAGAGGGCGGGAAAGCATAATCCTTCCCTACTGTTGTTCCCATAGGAAGCAACAAAAAATGTTTTGATAATAATATAATCTACCAGAAAGGAATGGGAAGTGGCTAACAAAGCACTTTCTTCCCTTCCGTAATGATAAAAGAAGGCATCTCATTATAAAAGCAGTCCCTCCATTTCTATGGTAGTTTATGGTGTTCTTAATCAGCCTTCAGATACTGTCTTCCTGCATCCTCACGACCATCCCAGTGACGTCCAGGACTTGCCCAACGCCCTTGCACTGCCTAAACGAGAATTCCAAGGCTCTCCCTGAAGTCAGCCTTGAAGGCCTTTTTCACCTGCAAAAATGGATCCTAGACTCTTCCTAAGAAGGTTTTTGAGAGACTAAGTAAAACTATGTATTCAAAACACACAGCATAAAAAAACACTCAGTAAATATAAGGTAGTATTGTCTTAAATTCTGATACTTGTCCCCTGATCCAGATCTTTCCAAAATTATCTCTAAATTTTAATCCTAGTCTGTTAAAATTATAAGTATAGAAAATACATTTATCAATGATGTTCCCTCCACTTTTGAAAACCATAAACTCCTGTACTCTTACAGGTTTTTCTATATACACATTTTTCCTGACTTCTAGTACTTGTTCACTCCCTGACTGGTTGGTTTCTTGAAGAGTCTCATGAAGCTTTGGGAAGCAGAACTGTTATTAAATTTTTATTTTTTCCCAAAATAAAGGCAATTCGAGAAAATTGAAGCTACTCAGAATCTTCATTTCAAGTGTGCTATAGATTCCAATATGGTTCTCAACCAAATGAAGACCTTCTTGTCGGAGACTCGCTATCTTCTGTCTCCAGACCTAATGAGTACTATCCCCCTTCTCTCTTTACATTTCATTAAACTCTAAGTCTAACCTTCCCCCAGAATAAGATATTCTTTCTCACCTTCTCCTCTTTGCTCAAACTATTTCTTCTACTCAAAGAGTGTTCCCTAAGCACTGCCCCAACTCTGTTCAAAGGTCCTGCCCAAATAATTGGGTAAGTATACCACATGCATGCAGGGAGATGTCATCATGATGTGATTTACAAAAGGAAAAGCTGAGAACAATCGAACTTCCCGCTTACAGGGAAATGGCTGAATACATTACAGACCACATATACACAGAATGCTGTTTAACAGTAACAAAATGATGTAAATGTATATTCATTGATGTGACATGTTCTCAGTATATTGTCAACTGAATCAGGTTTCAAAACAATATTTATAATAAGCCATTTCAGAGAGAAAAAGAAGTTTATATCCAATCTAGGCACAGAAAGAATTTAGCACCCAAAAAAATGTTAACAGTGGTATCTCTGGGTAGTGATAATATTGATGAGTTTCCTGTTCTTAATAATTTTCACATTTTTCAAATTCTTTCCAATTAGAATTATTAACTTTTATAATTTAAAAAAAGGTATTTCAACTAAAAGGTTTTAATCATTAAATACCCAATTCAGATGTCATCTGCTCCTTAAATCCTCCCTTATCTAGCTTGCTCTTGCCACATAGGTAGTTTCTCCATCTGTTTCCTGAGTATTTAATATATCTCTTTTATTTATATATATATATATATATATATATATGTATATATATACCACATTTATTTTGAAATGATAGCTTTCAATATTCAGGCTTAATTATCAACTCCCAAAGTAAAATAAACCTATCTTATTTGTCCTGGAATTCACCCTCATAACCCATGACTCCCAGGTAGCCAGTAAACTACTGAGTGTGTTGACTTTAACATAATGCAAGCCTATAAAAATTTACACATTTGAAGACCACACACCTAGCAGCTATCTAATAAAAAATTCACCTATATTGGGAATGTTCAGAGTACCATGCGATCCATTCTGGGGACAGAAATTATAAATTAGAATATCTTATCTGTGGTGAAATGTCTCTGTTAATTATTACTCCCATGTTTGCTTTCCAAGTTACCAAAGACACCCTTGTTGCAACTTGATGAACATGGGTCAACATTTCTTAATCCAGAGGCAAGTCTCAGATTTCCATCATGAGCTTCCTCTTGAAACGGACAAGAATTACTTTTGCAATAATCAAAGTCCATCCCTGACTCAGTAAGAACCACAAATACCTGGTGTTTTAGAAGGAAATAAGGAGAATAAATGTTTTAAGATTATGTAAGTCTGATTCAGGAATTGACATGAATGTTTTGAAATATCTGAGGCATTTTCTTCAGGTTCAATAAAGAATGTGTTTTGAGAACCAGGTGGGTGAGATTTAAAATAAAAACAACCACAATTTTAGCTGTAACTTAGCAATTTCAGGCTTCAATTGTTCCCTTTTAAACTGCAAGTTAGAAAACTGAAGAAACTGCTTCTAGAAGAAACACTGAGATATCTGATGTAGTTTCCTTTCTTCCCTCCCTTTTACCCTTGAAGATTTTTTTCAAGCCAGTATGAATTTTCAACTGTCTAGATTTTGTTTTGTTTTGTTTATCTTTTACTGGAGATAATTCACTTTCATTAAAACTTAATTTCTGAACCAAAAGCAACACTACATGCCATAGTCAGGGGGAACGCTTGTCCCTGCAATGTCACGACCTGGACAAAGGCAGACTCAAGGGGGAACAAGGAAGGCAGAGAATTGCAAAACGGAGTGAACAGTCTGACTTCTCTCCAAGCATTGTCACTCAACAGCCAGAAGCAAGGGTTGCCAGCAACTGTTACAAAGCTGAGTTAACAGCCTGAGAATTCTAGTCACACTCATAAGAAAATACGTGTAAACTCTAAATTGCTCTCAGCACTTATCTTCAATTCCAGAAACTATATGAGCATGACAGCTTAAGTTACCAAGCACATATTCAAAACTAAACCTTGTTTTTATCAAACAAATCAAACTCTTACCACGAGGACTGAGAGAGATAATTGAACTGTGTGTGGCTCAGAAGTGTCTTCACAACAGGAAACCTACAATCGGTGGTGCGCTAGAGCCAACTGATACCGTCCGCTAGAGCCAACTGTCATAGTCTCAGGATTTTTGACAAGCCAGTTGTAAACAGTTATCATTAAAAGGTAAATTATATATACACAATTAAAATAAAATATACTAAAAAACAAAGACAATAAATACTCAAAGCTTAAGACTTTGTATTTTACTATTATCTATGCTCTTGATGTTATTTACATCTACTTTATCTGGTTGGCAGAAAACTGTGTAATGATGTACCTCTGCTTTGGGTGACTTTTCTTGGTAGTTTGAAATCAGCCAGGTGGGAGTATTTACATGATGGGAATTGGCAAACAGTAGAACAACATCCTCCCAACAGGACCAGCTCTTAACATTTACCTGCATGTCACTACATACAATGTTAACCTACCACTGCCTGACAGTAACTAAGAAAATTGAACTGGCTAATCTTGTGAGTCAAAATAAAGGCTTGCAAACTGTAAATCATGAGACAAATAAAAGAAGGAAAGTAACTACTTTTATTGTGGCCCTATAATGTACCAGTCATAGCACAAAGTACTATCTGTGAAGTCTTTGATTTCATGAGAGGTATTATCAAATCCAAAACACAGATGAGTCAACTGAGGCTGAGAGGTTGAGTAACTATGGAGAAGCACAAGGGCAACAGCCAAGTCTACAAATATCTGACTCAAATACATATGATCTTTTCACTAAGGTACCCCATGTCCTAACATTATCACTATCAAAATGAAACCAAACCAACTACACATAACTATAGGATAATAGCAAACATTAATGGCTTCTGTAAAAAAATTATATACATAAAGAGAGAGAGATGGAGAAGGTATAGGCAAAAAGCTCAATTCTATTCATATTTACCAAGTTTATTCATATTTACTTCCAAAATGTACCTATACTATACATGGGGCCCATGGAATCAATGCGGGGAAGAATATCTGTAAATGGAGAAGGTCTATTACAAGTTTAATATAAAAGGAATCCTCTTTTAATTCTTTAAATATTTACACTCTATCCACCAAACTGACAAATGACACATCTTATCAAGAAAGAATAATTTCTCACATGTTACCCTCAAGTTTCCAAAGCGTTTGGATATTTAGTTTTTAAACATTTTCTCTTTCAGACTTTGAAGCAAGTTTTTTGGTGTGGAATTCTTTTACCATGGCTTCTCACAGAAAATTCATCCGTAGCCGAAAGAATCCCAAAGGGCTAACAAAAGTTTACTTACTGATGATTTTAAAAAATTCTTGTCATCTTGGCTTCCTATAAGCTACCAGCTTCCCCAGTTGTTTCAGTACACTTCCATCCCCTGTCGAGAGAAGAGAGAATCCGATTGGCTACATGTCTCATAAAGACCACTTCTTGGTTTCTACATTAGTCTTTTCCTTTCTTTATACCTAAGAAGATGGAGAAAAGTACAGTTGTCTCTTTCTTTCTCTCCAAAATCAAAAAGGAAGGCAAGAATAACAATACAGGAAATCACCCCAAGAAAAAATATAGAAAGTGCAGTATTTCTTCTGTTGGGGTTTGGTGGGAGAACCCTTAAAACACCCTCCCCACCTTGTTTGCTGTAAGAGAATTTTTAGCCTGTTTCCTGGAAAAGAGCAATATTAGAGTAACCCAATTTCTCTCTCTCCTCCCCAAGGCCCTCTTTACTTGTTCCCCAAAGTGACAAATTTGCCTGGGAGGACTAGGAAAGCCTGGTGCTGAGATAGCACACTGACCTAAAGCAGCAAGGGCCTCCCTCCAGCTCGAACCCTTGGAACCAGCTAGTTCTCACACAGTAAACAGGCCAGTGGCTAGATCCTCCTGAGAGGCCCGGCCAGCTCACTCTGTTCCAGTTTCTCCCCAGCTGTTACTGCATGAGTAGGTCAGGGTTGCTAGGTTCTAATGTATGTTTTAGTTTCAGAGAAGGAGGTAACTGACATTTCTGAGCTCTCCAATCCTGTTTTATCAGTAATTAAGCTACTATCCATGCTGATTCCCATTTGAATTCTTGCTCTATTTCTTTCTAATTGTCTAAAATGGACAGAATAAGAAAGATGAATGAGTAGGCAGCCCAACCACCACCTACCAAGGGACCACACAGATAAAACTGTGGCTTAAAGTCCTATCACTTACTGGCCATGTGACCTTGGGAAAATCCATTCATCTTTTCCCACCCTCAATTTCCTCACTTCTCAAAGAGGATCACATGCCTCTACTATACTGTGTGGTTATGAGGATTAAATAAGATGAAAGATAAAACCTGCAAAAGTCAAGCATGCTTTGATCCATCAAGGGCACTACCCCAGGGCCAGGGCCACCCAATGCTCAGTGATCAGACCTACTACCTTGTCCATATGGCCGATTCAGATATTGGAGAGTCACACAATTCATAGAACAATGGAATATGTGCCCAGTCAAGTGCCTTCCTTTTTCCAAAAGGAAGTCATTCAGAACGATGTATTACTTTAGCTTTTTAATTTTGCACCACTGTGGAGTCCACACCCCAGGGACTGGGAGTTCCTCTCTCTTTCCCTTCGCAGAAGAGCCCCAAATGAAAACACCCCACTTTTACCAGGTAGAACGCAACTACTTGCTCATTTTATGTCAAGAATATATGGCTCCAAGTAGACAACACCACAAAATGGGAACCTAACTTTCCTCACCTGAGGCCTCCACATTACATCATTCAGAGAGAAGAGACTAATATGAATTGTAAAATGGCTCTGCACTCTGATTTATCATGAGAGACAGCATCACACCAGTTACAGAACAGACGGAAACCACAAGTTATCCAAATGGTCAGGGTGTGTTCGTGTGTGTGTGTGTGCGTGGAGCATAAAGAAGGGAGAGAGTGGAACAAACACCGCATAAATCCAGAGAGCTTCCTAGTAACAAGGAAAGAACTTGCCGATGCCAATAAAAAGAGCAGGGAAGGACTGAAGAGTCAAAAACCAGGAGACTGCAAGCAGCACTGAGAGGAGTAGGCTCGCTGGCTAGCTATAGCTTTACATGCCTGGTTACTCGGCATTGAAGCCTTTTACAAGCATGGAAAATGCAGGATTTGATACAGGTTTGAAATGAATTGACTTGAACTCCATCTCTGGTATTTAATAGCAGTGTGCTCTTTGCCAGGAAATTTAATCCTTCCAAGCCTTAGTTTTCAGGTGTGTAAAATAAGGATAATAATACATAACTTGGTGAGTAGTTAGGCAGATTAGAAATAATGCACATACAGTGCCCATCACAGACTATGACCCCCAAATATAACTGCAGTCATGTGTTTACTAGCGCACATATGGCAGGCTATTAAATTCATGGTCACAGTCACAATTATGGTACACAGTCCATTAAATTCAGACTCTTTCCTTATGTGAACATTTTGAAGAGAGGTTCAAATTACACTTTTGATACAAACAAAAAACTTCTCTACGTTGTTCTGAACAGAGTGTTAACATTCCCCATCTTAATTGATAGCCTTTGTTAACATGCAAACAGAGAGCTCTGGCTATGTATTTGTTAGCATTCTTCATATCAGCACTGCATTTCTTATTTGGATGATAAATTCTTGAATGAGGGAATGAGTCATCTCTGTCAGTGCTAATTCTTCTGGCGTGCTCAGTAATGCCAAGTACTCAGCGGGCATCTGTGGGAAATAAAGGCCATACTGCAAGTTGCAGGCAGCCTACTGCCAAGGCTAGTTTTGCTTCATTGCCTCATCAACAACACTATGGATTCATCAGCTATGTTTCCAGGAAAAAAAAAAAGACCCATAAGGTGAGGTAGTAACAACATTTAAGCAGAACTTTCTATCTAAAAAAAGTGCTCCTTCACCAAGCTTTCTAAGTCATTCTCTTTGGGACTCCCTCCAATGATGCTGACTGCTTAGACTAAGCCAAGTACTCTTCTTCTACCTTCAAAACAAGTGTACAAGGCCCGCAGGAAAATCTGTCTTGTCACAGTTTGGTTACTCCTGATTTGAACAAAATCCATTTCATTTGCTATAAAGGATACTATTTTAATAGGTTCAAGGAATCAAATTCATCCTCAAAGTTGGCTATTTGCCACCACAATGGTTATTCAAAAAAATTACAAGTGACTTCAAACAGTGACTAACAAAATACCCATCTGGCGGGAGACATCATGCTAAGTCCTGTGGGTTATATTTACAAGTTAGTCAAGATGAAGTTCATTTGAAAGAATGCAGTGCAATGGTTAATAGCACCAAAATATGAGCAATTAGGCTGATGCACACACACAAAATCTGGATGTATAAGTCCTGGCTAGGATTGTTAAAAGCCCAGTACTTCTTAATCATGCTTCATATACAATGTTAGGATTCCAAAAATCTGGCTGAAAAGAGTAAACTCCTTTCTGAACATACACTCCATTCTCTAGGGCAAAACCAAGCCTGCTGCCCCTTTTGGTGGAAGGAGACTACAGGCATCAAAACCAAAAACATTTGAGAGCTAAGATGCTAGAGGATGAGACTCTCACTAAGGTTGCCGAAGTGGAGAAAAGCTCTTGGGCCTATAAGACACGATTGCTTTGGATTCTTAGCTTCTTTTCTCCCAAAGAGTTAGTTGACTAATAGGTTTGGGCTTCCTTTATGGGAGTCAGTATGTTATGGTCAAAGTATATGCTCTGCAGTCACACAGAAATGCACTCTCCAAACTGCCCTGAAGACTGTGAGCAGGGTGTTTAATTTCTCCAATTCTCAGTTCCTTCATCTGCAGACTGGTGGTAACAGGAGTCCTGCAACTTAATGTTATGTGGGTTAACCTGCCTGCAATCAGTTTAGTAAAGCTCATAGTCAACAATAAGTGTTCACTAAATGCAGGCATTACTGGAAGAAGTATACTGTCCTCATGCTTAGGATGCAAAGCAAGTACCAGGGTGAGGTCAATAGAAAAGGGGAATCCTTGTAACTCAAATATGTCCCAGCCAACTTCACCAGGAGACCAGAAAAAGGCTTGGGGTACAGTTACACTCAGTAATGAGGTGCAACTTGCTCCTCTCGCCGTGCATACATCATGGGAGCAAAGTGAGAGCAGCCATGACACTAAGACATGTGTCGGCCGGTGGAAAGACTGGACATGTCAACACTTGCCACCCAGAAACAAAACCGAATCACTTGCTCGAGATTGGCCGGCTAATGAACGGCAGAGCTGAGGTTCAGCCCAGGCAGTCTGGCTTCAATCCTTGTTCTTGACAGGGCACCGCCTCCTCAGCAAGGAGGAGGAGCAGCAACCAAAGACTAAGACACAAGGAGCAGGCCAGAGGAAGGTGAGAAACACCTTAAGGATGACTCAAAAGAAAAGGGAAATGGTACAAAAGATCAGTTAAAGGGGCCAAAGAGTAAAAGGACCCAAATCACTAATGATTCTAACCTGGAATCTGAAAGCACAGTCCCAGCAAGAGACCTAAAAGGATGGCACCGTGAAAGTGAACTCATTTTGGAATTCAGTGCTCACCAGAAGACAAGAGTGGTCAGAAGGCACGAAAGCTGAGAAGGCCCCACGCAGGTCCCTTATATAGGCCACAGACCTGCTAGGGGATGTGCCACATGCTCTGAATACCAGCCATCAGGGGACGGCTCCAAGAGCACAAGAGCTGCCCGCCAACGCAGTTTCCTAACACGTTTTCCTTGCACTTCTACAGCAGAGAAGAGGAGGAAAAGCCATCCACGATTATTGAATTCTCTGCAGGACAGAAAGAAGGAAGAAGACAGAAGGGATGAAAAACATACTTCTAGTGAAGTAGGAGACTGTTCAGAGAGGAGAACAGGGATAAAGAGGAGCCATATTCCTGGCCAGACTCAAATGTGACAGATTCTAAAGTGGTCCAACATGATCTCTGTCTCCCATTATCTCCTCCTTGTAAGTGGGGATAATTCCCTCCCCTGAGTGGGGGTGGGACCTGTAATTTGCTTGTAACTAATAGGGCAAAAATGAGGGAATGCATGTCATCTATGACTGTAACATTCCTTCTGCTACAAGATTCTCCCCTTTGCTGGCTATGAGGAAGCTAGCTGCCACATGATGAGCTGCTTAGAGAGAGAGTTAAATGAGGGCAGCCTCCAGCTGACAGTTAGTAAGAAACAGGCCTTCAGTCCCAGAGCCCACAAGAAACTGCCAACATGACATGAGCTTTGTAGCAAACCCTTCCCTTGTGGAGCCTTAGATAAGGCAGAAGCCCTGGCTGACACCTTGGTTACAACCTTCAAATTGAGTGCTTGACAAAATTGTGACTAGACTCCTGACCATGATTAAGCTGCTAAATTTGTAGTTATATTGTCATGTAACTATAGATAACTAATACAGAAGGGAAGGGAAGTACAGGTTCCTGATGAGACTGTGTGTCCTGAGAAACTAGGGACAGGAAGAGGAAAGCTCAGGGCTCAAGGCCTGGGAGATGATCCTGCCCTTACAGTGCATGCATTCTCCTATTCAACTATCTCTGACTCACACCCTTGACTTCCCCTCACCCTAATGTTGTCATTTGGAGGACATAATGGAACCTGTTTACCACGGAAATAATCTTATAAATGGTGGACAGGTTCCCTGGCTGGCCTGCAAGAGGCTATTTTAACACACACAACACTGATACATTTAAAACAGCAAGAGGATTTTGACAATTGTATGAGCTATATTATGATCCTAACTATATAGCTCTTGCTTTAAGGCTGCTAAGAGAGTTCCACAACAGGAATTCTGGATTTTAAATGTGATACAATGAACTTGAATAATTTATAAAACCCATGTTTGGAGAGACAAGTTGTAGACTTTCTACATTAGTAATCTTGAGAACAGAATAAAAATTAAAACATCCAAAGTGCCTCTGAAGTTTGCTTATATTGGCTCTTTAAAAACCAAACATATCTATTCTGAGCAATATACAGAAACCTTTTACCTCCTCAATTGGCCATCTCACTACAAGCAGAAACTGGTGGGGAAATCTTACAATTACATCCTTGGAAAGCTGGAAAATCTTCTTTAATCTTGTAGTCCTGGCCTCTGAGCCGACAGATGATGACACATAGACCTAGACTATAAGTGCCTGTTTAGGGTCACTAAGCAGCACAAACAGCACAAACCTCCTGCTTCCCAGGCTTCTTTACACTCCAGTCCACCAAACTTTAGCTTCAACACCAGAAATAGGGAAATTAGTGGTATCACTATTCTCCAAGGAAAAAAATTGGAACATACTTTCCATAATGCTATAAAGCTCCTATGTTAAAAAGTAAGTCTGTGGTAAGAGGAAAAACATTCATATTAAATGTTCAATCCATTTTCAAAAGCAATGCACAATATTTTCTAAATAAAGTGAGATGGCCCTAAAATAGGCTGCAGTTTCTCATGAATGATCTGCTTTTTTTTTAAATGAATGTTAAATAGGGAAGAAAATAAAGGGGTCTTAAATGAACATTTGTGCAAGCTTATCTATTCTATTGCTTTTTATACCCCTATTACTAAATTCATTGATTCATTCCACAGACACTTTGAGGGCACCTACTATGCTGAAGCTTTGTAGTAGCTGCTGTGTGTACGGAGCCTGTCTGGACATAAACAAATGAGGCTTACTCATATTTTCGCAGAAGTAACCACAGCTAAACAAGCAAACACTGCAGAGAGAGATCTCCAGTATGTGTTTTGGAAGGCATTAAGAATGCAGACCAGAGCTCTTTTTCTTCTAGAAACTTCGATATTTAAAGTAACTAGTGATCTGTTTTTCTGTGTAATTGATACAGCCGCAAGAAAGCAATGGGAGTTATCAAAACAAGGGGGATAAACACCCCCAGGTCACACCCCTCCAGAATTCCTGTTATGGAACTCTCTTAGCAGCCTTAAAGCAATTAAAAATAAATGAATAAAGTGGTCTTTCACTCAACATTGTCCTTCCTGATCTTTTCCTCAATACCATGAAAAAATATATGTTTAAAACAAACCAAAAGGAAATGAAGGCTTATTTTCTCCCATGTAGCTGCCTGTTTTCTCTCCTCAGTGTGGCTTGACCTTACAGACACCACCATCACAAGGATGTTACTTAGCCTGTCCATGTTTTAAAGGCCACGGAATGCTTTTATTACTAATATTAACAGTACCAAAAATAGAAATAGGCGAACTTTTTACCACATGCCAGGCCCTCTTCCAAATGCTTCACATGTACTAAGTGATTAATCTTGACAACAGCCCTGTGACGCATGTTACTATCATTCTAGCTTTACAGAAGAGGAAACTGAGGTAGAGTTACCGAGAAAACAGGCGGTTATTCATGCAGGACCTCCACTGAACAAAGCGTTCCTTAGCGGGAAACCTCCACTCCCCCGGCCACATGTTTCCCTTCTGAGAATTCTATTGGCCGAGCTCCAGTCTGGTCCCCGACCTTCTCCCTGGGAGAGGAGGCGTGAATTACCTGCTTGGTGAGTTCAGGGGAAGGGCCTGGACGGTGCGGTACAGACTCCCTTTCCAGAGCCGGCCCGCCCACTGAGGGGGCCCCCAGCCCAGGTTGCTCTCTCCCACACCGAGGGGGCTGCTCTACTCATGTCCGAAACATCAGAAACCCCCCATGGCTGGTCAGCTGTATTGCCGGTAAACCTCTGTATGTCTAATGCCCACCAGTCTCTCCACTGGTCCCAAAATTGGGTGATAAGGAAGGGTATTAGTCAACCATCCATCTTCCCAATCCCTGGCATAAATAAGTTTTAAAACCCAAATGGGTGACAAGATCTTTTTGAAAAGGTAAATGTTTCTTTTACAAGAAAGGAACCCAGAACTCAAATGGAGGCAAGAACATACTTCAACAAAGTGAATGCAGAGCAAGTTACAGGAACCTGCTGTTCCAAATCACGGTCAAGCGACATCCAAAAGACAAAGACATTGCTCCTCTACTTTCCTCTGTGTTGGAACAAAAAACACTATCTACTTTCCAAGTAAATAAGATGCACACAGGTAATCTTTCCTACTGGAGGACCCTAATTTTAGGTAGTGGAAAATTCCTTACCATCAGTAGCCTTATTATTTTCACAAAACAGGCTAAGTATTTCAATAGTATATGTTATCTTCTGCCTGGCAAAGTCTGTATTTTTACCAAGTATGTGATATGTCTACCACAGAAAGTACAGGAACAAAAATACTGCCACAGCTCTATTACCCAGGAGTAAAAATGCCTCTAATTTCTAGACTTACCATTTGAACTTCCCTTTATTCTCAAAATGTACTGCTTCTGGTTTTAAAAATACATTAAGCACAATAAACACAATAATATTGTGGAGTTTTTTTGCTATAGAGATATTTTAATACAGATAATTTGAACTTCATGCTGTCCTATTCAAACCTTACTTTATAAAAATAGCTTCCTTAGCATTATCAAGGCAAAAATTTCAAAATAAAAATTACACTACATTCACTGCACAATATACTTAAAAGCAAAATTAACTTTTTCACAAATGCCCATAAGTGAAGGAAGTTAGTCATCTGTCAGCATCAGGATAAATAACAGATGCACCAGTACTGTATATGCCTTAACAATGACGTAGGTAAGGCAGCAGTAGCATTATGCCCATTTTCAGAAAAAGAATCTGAGTTTCAGAGATGAACAGTGACAAGCCTAAATTAACCTACTTTCTAAGCAGCAGGTTTCAACTTTATACATAGTTATATTGGAGCCAAAATTTGTGCTTTTTTTCTCTACCAGGTCACTATGAAGTGAGAAGCGTCGGGAAAGCCTCTGAGAATGAACAAGCAGTGACGGAAACACAAGTGGAGAAGAGCTGAAAACAAAGACTGACAGTGGTACAGTGTAATACGATGTAAAGGTATGTGTCAGCCCCATTTCTGTACTAGCATGGTTTGGGATAACTGGTAAAGAAAGGGAGAAAATAAAGAAAAAATTGGACAACAGAAATAGAACAGCAGACAGGCTATGTGAGGAAATACCAATCAAAGTACAGAAATTAGGTGGGGGCATTTCTGGTTATGGATTATGCCTAGACCAGTATTCAGCAAACGTTTTCTGTAAAGGACCAAATAGTCAATATTTTAGACTTTGCAGGGCATGTGGTCTCTTGCAACTACTCAACTCTGTCATTACATTGTGAAAACAGTCACATATCACATGCAAATGAATGGATGTGGTGTGCCAATAAAACTATAATTACAAAAATAGTTCTCAGGCCAGAATTAGCCTTCCAGCTGTAGTTTGCTAATACCTGGCCTATACAGCCACCTGACCTCCACAGGAAACCTAAGACACTAAAGAAGCAAAGAGAAAGATGCTACAGCTGATGTAAAATATCTAGGGAAATACTGCCATTCAGCTGGCAACAAGTGCCCTGAGGGGTGCAACTCTATAAGCACCTAGTCTGCAGGGGATTCAGCTCGGCCTTCTGATTAGGAGACTGAAATGATGCATTTGTTCAGTGTTAGTTTATCCACAGTTATTAACACTGAAAGAAGCAATCTATAAAATATCATAGAACTGTTAAGCTCTATCCTTTACACAGATGACAAATTTTACACAGATGATATGTGAAGAAAACATCCCAATGTTCCAAAAGTAACTACAAAAGGAAATTGTTGGAAACAGAGGCAGTTGAACAAATCCTGTCTTCCATCGTGGACAGTTCCTGCACCTGGGAAACTCTTCCTGACTTCCTGTCCCATTTTCCTACCTAACTTCTTGCTCCTTGGTTAGATATCAATTTAAACATCTTTTCCTCCAAGAAGATTTTCTCAGACAGCTCAAATGAGGTCAAGACACCCACCATACACATCTACACAGGAACTGCACTATTCTCAGTATAATTATAATTCCTTCCTAGCTCAGGGTCAGCTTTCCTTCCAGTCTATAAACCCCAGAGAGCTGCCTTGTCCAGTGCCAAGGTACAGGGCTGACAACAAGAGGTTGATTAAATACTTCTGTTTAATTTGGTATTCTGATATGACACTCTGTTGCGAGTGACTAAATATGTAGCTGGTTATGATCAGAGAAGCATGACTTTGCAGAATAACCTGGGCTTTTCCACCCTATAGCATGCACGATGTGAGAAAGCCAAAGAGAGAAGGCTACCAGGGTGCCAGTAAGCAGGCTGACCCTACATTTAAATATGACAGACAGGAAACCTATTCTTATGTTTGTTAAGGTAGAAGCTACAGAGAAGTTTTCTCTTTTGCTTAATAGTTTTAAAAAAAAGCAAATGTGGTTTCAGTTAATGATAAAATTCTCTTTAACCTAGGCCCTAGCATGTTCAAAGACATTTAGCTAGATAGATTTCAAACAAGCACCTGCACCATTTCTTTTTGTTTAAATAAATACACACAGCATATATAAAAGCAAAAGTGTTCACACATACAGAGCTGCTTCAAATAAGCGGGGAAAAAAGTAGATCATAAAATACACAGAGTGTGATTTAATTTTATAAATTAAAACAGAAAAATAACTAAAAGGTTTAGGGCCCCCAATGTAGTTGCACCTGGTAAATGGATTTGGGTTCATTTAATTTTCTCCCTTTTTATTTATCAGTATTTTCCTTTTTTTATACAATGACCACATATTTTTATAAAGGTTTTTTTTTTAAGTTATTTCACACAAAAATCTCTGATTAGGCAATATTTCAAAGCTGTTTCAAAGAAACATTATATATAAGGAAAATCTGAAACAGGGCAATGCTGTTATTATTTAACATAGCTTTGCTGGCAAAGTAAAAAGAAAATGTCTCTGACCTCCTTAAATGTTCACCCATTCCTACCAATGCCATATGATGATACATCTTAACCATGGTGAGCATCAGCAGACAAAAGCAAAATAGTACCAATGCTGAGGGTGTTAATTTCTGTTTCTAACTGCATTCTTAGTTTTCCTGGAGCATGATATATTTTAAGCTGGCCTAATTTCTACCTGGTCTTGGACTTTGAGAACTGCACTAACTTACCCAGCCAATTTTAATGACCAGGATGCATTAAGAGCAGAGAAGCTTCAAAAATGAGATTTCCTTTCTTAAAGGTTATTTATATAGGTCAGAAATTGGCAGCCAGACAGTAGGATTGCTGAAGTAGTTGCTTGAAATTTATTTCCAACATGTATACTTGGAGTCTTTAAATATATATACTAAGTTTATTTAATTTCAGTTCATTTGGTTGTTTAGCATCAGTCTATGCCTAAATCAGAGAAATTATCAAATATCCCATCTTAGAGTTGCTTTAATATCTTACATTTCTTTTCATAAATACTGTCTTGTGTTTAAATAATGTTCTATAGGCCAGTAATAAGTTTCATCCATTATACATCACTTTAAGATATTTTTAAACTCCAAATAAAAATGAGGTTTGAGACCTCTTTAGAAATGACTAAAATAAATCATGCAACAAATTCTTTAAGAGACTGGCTTTATGATGACAGAGATGCCCTCCACCCAGTAATAGTTATAAAATGAACAAATTTAAAAATCAACTTTGAAGGCACTGGAAAACAACCAAATGCAAATGGAAAGGGGACAATCTACAGCCCTTAAGAGAAGGGAACTGCACTGGATGGTCATTTACATTTATATGGCTTATCCCATGAGGACCCAGCCAAGCCTGTGCCACAGCAGATGAGTGTCAAGAAGAAAACCACAGTCTGGTCAGAATAGACGCCTGCTAGGCTGGCTGAAAACAGCATACCCCCCAAATGAAGTCATGGAGGGCAAAGTCCCAAATTTGCAAATAAATACTGTATTTGTTGGCTAAGTCAAGAACTACAAGTCCAAGGATCCTGGAGGGAAAAAAACAAAACAAAAAAACAGTTTAAAAGATTTGAGAAAGCTGACTGATTCCAACAGCTGACCATCTCCGAGGGGTGTAAACCTTAAAATGTGCCAGGTTTCAGGGGCCCAATGAAGGCCTCAGACTTTTCTTTTAAAGCACAGAAGAATCAGGGCTTAAGGAATAAAATCCATCCATGCCCATAAGAGACTATTTCCTGGAAAATATAGGCAATATGGAAATAGCAAAACATAAAAATGAGCCTACATAATATTCAAGCTGATTTGCCATTAATTTAACTGCTTGTTTGAACAAAACTCAACCTCTCTTCAGGGAAATAACAGAATCCCAAGTCTTTACAATGCAGCATCTGCAGTGACCAGCATACAATTAAAAATTAACAGATATGTGAGGCAAATGGAAAATGTAACTCTGCAGTCCAGATAAATCAGTCCAGAGAAACAGACCTACAAATAATCCAGAAAATAGAATTATAAGACAAGGACTTTAAGATAACAATGCTAACTATATTAGCAAATCTACAGAGAAAGATAGCTATAGAATTAGAAGACAAGGACTTTAAGATAACAATGCTAACTATATTAGCAAATCTACAGAGAAAGATAACTATAATGGGTAAAGAAAGAGAAAATTTCAGGAGAGATATAAAAACTGTTTTAAAAAAAAGAAAAAAGAACCAAATGGAGATTCCAGAACTGAAAACTACAGTATCTGAAATAAAAAACATATTGGATTAGACTGATAGCAGATTGGATACAATAGTTAAAAAGGACTAGTGAACATTAAGATATGTCCATATAAAGAATCCAAGCTGAAGCACAGAGAAAAAAAAAAGTTTTAAAAAGAGCCTCAATGACCTGTGGGGAAGTAGCAAGTGGTCTAATTTACAGGATAAAAAAGAATAGAGAGAATGGGGCAGAAAAACCTGTGTGAAGAAACATGGACCAGAAATTTTCAAAATTAAGCAAAACCAGAGATATAACATAGCAGGAAACTCAAATAACCACAAGAAAACCAAACTTAACCATGAAAACCAAAGAGAACAACAACCAAAATAAAATTGTAGACATAGCCAGAGAAGAAAAGACATACTACACATGTGAGAAGGGGAAGAATGACAGCAGACTGTTGATCAGGAGGCCATCATTTGTGGAGTATAACAACAAAGCAAAAGGAAGGAACAAAACAGCAACAGACTCACAGACTCCAAGAAGGGACTAGCGGTTACCAAAGGGGAGGGGTGTGGGAGGGCGGGTGCAGAGGGAGGGAGAAGGGAACTGAGGGGTATTGTGATTGGTGTACATGATGTGGGGGGATCAGGGGGAAGACAGTGCAGCACAGAAAAGGCAAATAGTGACTCTGTGGCATCTTATTACACTAACGGACAGTGACTGCAATGGGGCATGGGGATACACAATAACAGGGGTGAATGTAGTAACCACGTTGTTTTTTCATGTGAAACCTTCATAAGAGTGCATATCAATAATATCTTAATAAAATAAGTAAATAAATTTTTTTAAAAAAGAAAGAATGAAATAGGAGGCCGCAAAACAAACAATATGATTGAAGAAATTGAACAAAAAAACACTGGTCAACCTAGAATTTATACATAATAAAAATATCTTTCAAAAATAAATAAAAAATAAAAAATCATCATATAAATGAAAACTGAGAGAATCTGTTGCCAATAGACATATACTGAAAGAAATACTAAAGGAAACTCTTCAAGCTGAAGAGAAATGATAGATACCAGACAAATTTAATCTACAGAAAGGAATGAAGAACCCTGGAAATAGTAAATGTGTAGGTAAACATGAAAGATTATTTCTCTTAATATCCTTAAGATATACTTATTAGATACACTATATTATGTAATAAGTATGTGTAAACATATAGTAGATATATACTTAATATGTACTGTATTAAAAGTATACTATATTATACTGTCATATAGTTTATAACATAATGAATATAAAATATAAAATATAAAAAGACAATAGTGCAATGAAATGGGAGGGTAAATGAACCATATTGCTGTAGCTTTCTTATATAGTTTTTTATACAAAGTAGTAAAATATTAATTCAAGAAAGACTTTTTATTAAGGATCAATATTGTAATCTGCAGAGAAACTATAAAAACAATGTAAGAGGTATAGCTGAAAACCTAAGAGACAAATTAAAGTGTAATAGTAAATATTCAATTAAATAAAGAGAAGAGAGAAAAGAAAATGCAGGCTTTTTTTGAAACATATATGAATGATGGCACAAATAGGAAACAAAAAAATGGCAGTTTAAAACTAACCATAGCAATAATTACAGTAAATAGGCTAAGCATTCTATTAAAAGGCAAGGATTGCCAGAATACATAAAAAAGCAATACTCAACTATATAATACCTATGAAAGATACATATTAAATGCAAAGACACAGATAGATAAACAGGTGGAAAAGAATATACAAACATGACCTTGCTATAAAAACCAGATAAAGGCAATAAAAGAAAACCAGACCTATATCAGTCATTAAACATATATGCAAAAATCCTCAGCAAAACACACTTTTGGTGTAAGGACACTCTTGGTGTCATATACTCTCCCTTCTAAGCTACTGCTTCTGTCAGATTCTACACAATTGGGAATGTACTCTTTTAAAAATCTCACAAGTAAAAGAAAAGAGGGATTTTTAAAAGAAAAATAATTGTTTAAAATTTTAAAAAGAGAGAAGAAAAAACAGAAAAGGTAGTTCCCTAAAAGTTATTTCTTAACCTTCTTAGAAGACTTGAGGAACAAGGTTATGACCTTGAGGTCCCTCTAGCTGAGCAAACTAAGCCATGTTTACCTACCTGTTACTTTAGTCTGTGAGCAGAGTTAAATTTTCAGTGCTCAAGATATGTAACACATTTTGCTGAGAGCTGGAAAGCTTCCTAAGATGAACAAAATTTCCTGTTAGAATTAACCAAGGTAGTGGAGAGTGCATGGGCTTTGGCTATAATAGGGCTGGGTCTGAGTCAGTGTTCTGGTGCTTATGAATTGTGTTGCCTGGGACAAGGCTGAGCTTTGGTTTCCTGGATTTGAAATAAAGAAAGGATCTGGGCCTCCACTTACTGTCCTCTTGCCTGGTATGTTCTTGCCCCAGATATAGAAGGCTCATTCCCTCCCCTGCCTCATGCCCTTACTCAGATGTGACCTTCACACTGAGGCCTTCCCGATCTCTCTACTTGTATCCCAGGAAACACACCATACACACCCTACACTCATACTCACACTCCCATCCACTTCTCAGCCTTAGTTTTTGCTAGAACCCTGGCCATCCTCTAGCATACACGTATTTTACTTGCTCATTCAATGTATCCTCTTTCTCCCTTTAGAATGTAAGCTCTATGGTACAGATTTGGGTATATTAGTTTGGTTTTCCTTGTCCACTATCTAAAGAATCCAAAGGAAGGCCTAGAACACAAAGGAGACACCAGAAATTTGTTGAATGAAAGAAGCTCTTAAAGGTCCCTGCAAGGTTCCAGAGTTTTCAATGAAGACCATATAAATAAAGACCTTAGGATATAAAAGGCACTCAGGAAATAGTAGATATTATTATCTTTAGAGAAGAGGCTATGTGAAACAGTTAACAGAATTTTTAAAAAAATGAGAACAATGTCAGAGATGTCACAGAACAACTGATTAAGTAGCAAAAAAGTGAATGAAATAACTGCTCTAAATCCATGGGAATGAGGTTATTCTGGGTTAGTCTACAGGAGGAGACTAAGAAATTTCCACATTCCTTTTCAGGAAACAAAGTCTTAGAGAGAAGTGAGTTTGAGAACAGATTCTGAGATTTTACAAGTGGATGTTATTTATGTGTTCTTCAGCCCTTGGCTATTCACTCACAACAGGGCCCAATCACTGAAAAAGATAACTAAGTTTTATTTTACTTTGATTCACTCACTTGACAGAAGAGAAAAGCAATAGAATGTGAGACTGTCAGGATAATAATCATGCCTTCAAATATTTTTCTTAACAATTGTTTTACTGACTGTGTGTGGGGGTTTGTAAGTGAATGCAGGTTAATAATTAACATTGTTCACCAAACATTTTGAAGAAAAAAGATCCTATAAATGAGCTATTACTTAGATATCTTTGCTTCTATTATGGCTTCCTTTCCAAATTAATGCAGGTAGAAATAAATACATACAGTCAAAACAAAAATACCCAACACATCTTTGAATGTGAAATAAAAATAAAATAATCAAAATATTGCCCCAAAATGAAAAATCCCTGCATAAAAAAGAGAAAAGACTTATTCACATCATAAAACCTTTATTCATTTTAATAAAGAATTTAAGAATTCCTTTGAGATTTGTGTACTTTCCTTGTCAACCTAAGTTTATTCAATTTATTAAAAATATCTTTAATATAATTTTCAGAAATGCACTCATTGCATGAAAAATACAACAGTGATAAGAAAGGGAAAACATTGGGAAAAGCCTAAAGTATCAAGTTTTGAGCAAAAAATAATGACTAGTGCATGCTTTAGCTTAAATGACTTACAACCCTGAGAATACTTATAACAGAATGCAAACCATTTTCCTCCTTAAAAACTATTTTTACAAATGCCAATTCAAAGCAAGCATTACAATATTTTAAAAGAAAACAGCCATTTTTCTCAAGATTAAATGTGAAAATCTGTAATGCTAGCATATTTTATAAAATTAAAACTTATAAACACCACTACTCAAAAAATCATAATAAATAAACATCTCAAAGCCCTTCGAATTATTTTTTATTATTTCTAATTGTAACATGGTCTTATGTAAGTGTGCAGCTGACAAATCATGCTAGTCATCCAGCTGGCATGCTTACCATGTTATGTTTCTGGTTCCTCTCATGGAAAATATTTAAAATACACTACCCATTTTCAAAATCTCAAAATACATAACTGTACCAGACAATCATTATCCCTCCTCTGATCATCATAATGCGAGCTTTCTGCCAATTTAAATCAACATTGTTTCCACTTGATGTTTACTTGGCACCAAAATACATATTTAAGAAAAATTATTCATTAGTTTAAGTCATGCCAAATATATTGCTGTTTCCAGGAAACTGTGTTATAATGTAGCAAAGGAGATTGATGGATGGGGCCAGGATGGGCTATGTGCATTAGATCAGTAACTCAGATAGCAGGTCCTCCTCTGCAAAATTAATCTAAGATGGATTCTCAAAAAAAGAAAATTAAAGTTCACAACAGAGTATGTGATTCATTTAGGAAAATCAGTGGCATGTGACATATTACATATTTCTATCAGATGGCAATACTTCCTGCTATATAAACTCACATTTAGAGCTCAGAGTATAGAATCTGCTGAATTTCCAATTATAAAACTGATTCTGC